>NW_026892766.1:390000-450000 GCF_033815535.1 Pezoporus flaviventris | reverse complement strand
TTTGCAACGGGGTCACCATCATTGCAG
Organism: Pezoporus flaviventris; assembly: GCF_033815535.1. Taxonomy (NCBI): domain Eukaryota; kingdom Metazoa; phylum Chordata; class Aves; order Psittaciformes; family Psittacidae; genus Pezoporus; species Pezoporus flaviventris. The sequence goes on along the minus strand of NW_026892766.1, from coordinate 449,973 downwards.
TCTCTCCTCGGTTTCATACCTAAAAGTCCATTTGAATCCAAATTCTCAAGCGGTCTCAGGTGTCCAGCAGCACAGTGAGTACTTCACGAACGTTTGGCATCTGCTCCCACAGCAGAAGAGCAAGGATTGAAAGCTGGTGCTGGACCTGTTCAGCACACAATCCCCTTTACATTGGTGCATCCATCGTTGCTTTCACTGCTCACATTCATACAGGAAAAGCATTTGAATAGAATCCGTCCAGAGCCTTCTCTCTGCTGCGCAGCAACACAGTCAGCACAGAATGAACAGTGGCATCTGCTCACACGGCAGAAGGAGCAGCAGGGAAAGCTAGTGCTCTGCTATTTCAGCACACAAGCAGCTTTGCAACGGGGTCACCATCATTGCAGTCTCTCCTCGGTTTCATACCTAAAAGTCCATTTGAATCCAAATTCTCAGGTGGTGTCTCTCAGCTGCCCAGCAGCACAGTTAGTACAGCACGAACGTTTGGCCTCTGCTCCCACAGCAGAAGAGCCAGGATTGAAAGCTGGTGCTGGACCTGTTCAGCACACAATCCCTTTTACATTGGTGCATTCATCGTTGCTTTCACTGCTCACTTTCATACAGGAAAAGCATTTGAATAGAATCAGTCCAGAGGCTGCTCTCTGCTGCGCAGGAACACAGTCAGCACAGAATGAACAGTGGCATCTGCTCACACGGCAGAAGGAGCAGCAGGGAAAGCTAGTGCTCTGCTTCTTCAGCACACAAGCAGCTTTGCAACGGTGTCACCATCATTGCAGTCTCTCCTCGGTTTCATACCTAAAAGTCCATTTGAATCCAAATTCTCAAGCGGTCTCAGCTGCCCAGCAGCACAGTGAGTACAGCACGAACGTTTGGCCTATGCTCCCACAGCAGAAGAGCAAGGATTGAAAGCTGGTGCTGGACCTGTTCAGCGCACAATCCCCTTTACGTTGGTGCATCCATCGTTGCTTTCACTGCTAACACTCGTACAGGAAAAGCATTTGAATAGAATCAGTCCAGAGCCTGCTCCCTGCTGGCAGCAACACAGCACAGAATGAACAGTGGCATCTGCTCACACGGCAGAAGGAGCAGCAGGGAAAGCTAGTGCTGTGTCTCTTCAGCACACAAGAAGCTTTGCAACGGGGTCACCATCATTGCAGTCTCTCCTCGGTTTCATACCTAAAAGTCCATTTGAATCCAAATTCTCAGGTGGTGTCTCTCAGCTGCCCAGCAGCACAGTTAGTACAGCACGAACGTTTGGCCTCTGCTCCCACATCAGAAGAGCCAGGATTGAAAGCTGGTGCTGGACCTGTTCAGCACACAATCACCTTTACATTGGTGCCTCCATCGTTGCTTTCACTGCTCCCATTCATACAGGAAAAGCATTTGAATGGAATCAGTCCAGAGGCTGCTCTCTGCTGCGCAGCAACACAGTCAGCACAGAATGAACAGTGGCATCTGCTCACACGGCAGAAGGAGCAGCAGGGAAAGCTAGTGCTCTGCTTCTTCAGCACACAAGCAGCTTTGCAACGGGGTCACCATCATTGCAGTCTCTCCTCGGTTTCCTACCTAAAAGTCCATTTGAATCCAAATTCTCAGGTGGTGTCTCTCAGCTGCCCAGCAGCACAGTTAGTACAGCACGAACGTTTGGCCTCTGCTCCCACAGCAGAAGAGCCAGGATTGAAAGCTGGTGCTGGACCTGTTCAGCACACAATCCCCTTTACATTGGTGCCTCCATCGTTGCTTTCACTGCTCACATTCATACAGGAAAAGCATTTGAATGGAATCAGTCCAGAGGCTGCTCTCTGCTGCGCAGCAACACAGTCAGCACAGAATGAACAGTGGCATCTGCTCACACGGCAGAAGGAGCAGCAGGGAAAGCTAGTGCTCTGCTTCTTCAGCACACAAGCAGCTTTGTAACGGGGTCACCATCATTGCAGTCTCTCCTCGGTTTCCTACCTAAAAGTCCATTTGAATCCAAATTCTCAGGTGGTGTCTCTCAGCTGCCCAGCAGCACAGTTAGTACAGCACGAACGTTTGGCCTCTGCTCCCACATCAGAAGAGCCAGGATTGAAAGCTGGTGCTGGACCTGTTCAGCACACAATCACCTTTACATTGGTGCCTCCATCGTTGCTTTCACTGCTCCCATTCATACAGGAAAAGCATTTGAATGGAATCAGTCCAGAGGCTGCTCTCTGCTGCGCAGCAACACAGTCAGCACAGAATGAACAGTGGCATCTGCTCACACGGCAGAAGGAGCAGCAGGGAAAGCTAGTGCTCTGCTTCTTCAGCACACAAGCAGCTTGCAACGGGGTCACCATCATTGCAGTCTCTCCTCGGCTTCATACCTAAAAGTCCATTTGAATCCAAATTCTCAGGTGGTGTCTCTCAGCTGCCCAGCAGCACAGTGAGTACAGCACGAACGTTTGGCCTCTGCTCCCACAGCAGAAGAGCCAGGATTGAAAGCTGGTGCTGGACCTGTTCAGCACACAATCCCCTTTACATTGGTGCCTCCATCGTTGCTTTCACTGCTAACACTCATACAGGAAAAGCATTTGAATAGAATCCGTCCAGAGCCTGCTCCCTGCTGGCAGCAACACAGCACAGAATGATCAGTGGCATCTGCTCACACGGCAGAAGGAGCAGCAGGGAAAGCTAGTGCTCTGCTTCTTCAGCACACAAGCAGCTTTGCAACGGGGTCACCATCATTGCAGTCTCTCCTCGGTTTCATACCTAAAAGTAAATTTGAATCCAAATTCTCAGGTGGTCTCTCTCAGCTGCCCAGCAGCACAGTTAGTACAGCACGAACGTTTGGCCTCTGCTCCCACAGCAGAAGAGCCAGGATTGAAAGCTGGTGCTGGACCTGTTCAGCACACAATCCCTTTTACATTGGTGCATTCATCGTTGCTTTCACTGCTCACTTTCATACAGGAAAAGCATTTGAATAGAATCAGTCCAGAGGCTGCTCTCTGCTGCGCAGGAACACAGTCAGCACAGAATGAACAGTGGCATCTGCTCACACGGCAGAAGGAGCAGCAGGGAAAGCTAGTGCTCTGCTTCTTCAGCACACAAGCAGCTTTGCAACGGTGTCACCATCATTGCAGTCTCTCCTCGGTTTCATACCTAAAAGTCCATTTGAATCCAAATTCTCAAGCGGTCTCAGCTGCCCAGCAGCACAGTGAGTACAGCACGAACGTTTGGCCTCTGCTCCCACAGCAGAAGAGCAAGGATTGAAAGCTGGTGCTGGACCTGTTCAGCGCACAATCCCCTTTACGTTGGTGCATCCATCGTTGCTTTCACTGCTAACACTCGTACAGGAAAAGCATTTGAATAGAATCAGTCCAGAGCCTGCTCCCTGCTGGCAGCAACACAGCACAGAATGAACAGTGGCATCTGCTCACACGGCAGAAGGAGCAGCAGGGAAAGCTAGTGCTGTGTCTCTTCAGCACACAAGAAGCTTTGCAACGGGGTCACCATCATTGCAGTCTCTCCTCGGTTTCATACCTAAAAGTCCATTTGAATCCAAATTCTCAGGTGGTGTCTCTCAGCTGCCCAGCAGCACAGTTAGTACAGCACGAACGTTTGGCCTCTGCTCCCACATCAGAAGAGCCAGGATTGAAAGCTGGTGCTGGACCTGTTCAGCACACAATCACCTTTACATTGGTGCCTCCATCGTTGCTTTCACTGCTCCCATTCATACAGGAAAAGCATTTGAATGGAATCAGTCCAGAGGCTGCTCTCTGCTGCGCAGCAACACAGTCAGCACAGAATGAACAGTGGCATCTGCTCACACGGCAGAAGGAGCAGCAGGGAAAGCTAGTGCTCTGCTTCTTCAGCACACAAGCAGCTTTGCAACGGGGTCACCATCATTGCAGTCTCTCCTCGGTTTCCTACCTAAAAGTCCATTTGAATCCAAATTCTCAGGTGGTGTCTCTCAGCTGCCCAGCAGCACAGTTAGTACAGCACGAACGTTTGGCCTCTGCTCCCACAGCAGAAGAGCCAGGATTGAAAGCTGGTGCTGGACCTGTTCAGCACACAATCCCCTTTACATTGGTGCCTCCATCGTTGCTTTCACTGCTCACATTCATACAGGAAAAGCATTTGAATGGAATCAGTCCAGAGGCTGCTCTCTGCTGCGCAGCAACACAGTCAGCACAGAATGAACAGTGGCATCTGCTCACACGGCAGAAGGAGCAGCAGGGAAAGCTAGTGCTCTGCTTCTTCAGCACACAAGCAGCTTTGTAACGGGGTCACCATCATTGCAGTCTCTCCTCGGTTTCCTACCTAAAAGTCCATTTGAATCCAAATTCTCAGGTGGTGTCTCTCAGCTGCCCAGCAGCACAGTTAGTACAGCACGAACGTTTGGCCTCTGCTCCCACATCAGAAGAGCCAGGATTGAAAGCTGGTGCTGGACCTGTTCAGCACACAATCACCTTTACATTGGTGCCTCCATCGTTGCTTTCACTGCTCCCATTCATACAGGAAAAGCATTTGAATGGAATCAGTCCAGAGGCTGCTCTCTGCTGCGCAGCAACACAGTCAGCACAGAATGAACAGTGGCATCTGCTCACACGGCAGAAGGAGCAGCAGGGAAAGCTAGTGCTCTGCTTCTTCAGCACACAAGCAGCTTGCAACGGGGTCACCATCATTGCAGTCTCTCCTCGGCTTCATACCTAAAAGTCCATTTGAATCCAAATTCTCAGGTGGTGTCTCTCAGCTGCCCAGCAGCACAGTGAGTACAGCACGAACGTTTGGCCTCTGCTCCCACAGCAGAAGAGCCAGGATTGAAAGCTGGTGCTGGACCTGTTCAGCACACAATCCCCTTTACATTGGTGCCTCCATCGTTGCTTTCACTGCTAACACTCATACAGGAAAAGCATTTGAATAGAATCCGTCCAGAGCCTGCTCCCTGCTGGCAGCAACACAGCACAGAATGATCAGTGGCATCTGCTCACACGGCAGAAGGAGCAGCAGGGAAAGCTAGTGCTCTGCTTCTTCAGCACACAAGCAGCTTTGCAACGGGGTCACCATCATTGCAGTCTCTCCTCGGTTTCATACCTAAAAGTAAATTTGAATCCAAATTCTCAGGTGGTCTCTCTCAGCTGCCCAGCAGCACAGTTAGTACAGCACGAACGTTTGGCCTCTGCTCCCACAGCAGAAGAGCCAGGATTGAAAGCTGGTGCTGGACCTGTTCAGCACACAATCCCTTTTACATTGGTGCATTCATCGTTGCTTTCACTGCTCACTTTCATTCAGGAAAAGCATTTGAATGGAATCAGTCCAGAGGCTGCTCTCTGCTGCGCAGCAACACAGTCAGCACAGAATGAACAGTGGCATCTGCTCACACGGCAGAAGGAGCAGCAGGGAAAGCTAGTGCTCTGCTTCTTCAGCACACAAGCAGCTTTGCAACGGGGTCACCGTCATTGCAGTCTCTCCTCGGGTTCATACCTAAAAGTCCATTTGAATCCAAATTCTCAGGTGGTGTCTCTCAGCTGCCCAGCAGCACAGTGAGTACAGCACGAACGTTTGGCCTCTGCTCCCACAGCAGAAGAGCCAGGATTGAAAGCTGGTGCTGGACCTGTTCAGCACACAATCCCTTTTACATTGGTGCCTCCATCGTTGCTTTCACTGCTCACTTTCATACAGGAAAAGCATTTGAATGGAATCAGTCCAGAGGCTGCTCTCTGCTGCGCAGGAACACAGTCAGCACAGAATGAACAGTGGCATCTGCTCACACGGCAGAAGGAGCAGCAGGGAAAGCTAGTGCTCTGCTTCTTCAGCACACAAGCAGCTTTGCAACGGGGTCACCATCATTGCAGTCTCTCCTCGGGTTCATACCTAAAAGTCCATTTGAATCCGAATTCTCAGGTGGTGTCTCTCAGCTGCCCAGCAGCACAGTTAGTACAGCACGAACGTTTGGCCTCTGCTCCCACAGCAGAAGAGCCAGGATTGAAAGTTGGTGCTGGACCTGTTCAGCACACAATCACCTTTACATTGGTGCCTCCATCGTTGTTTTCACTGCTCACATTCATACAGGAAAAGCATTTGAATGGAATCAGTCCAGAGGCTGCTCTCTGCTGCGCAGCAACACAGTCAGCACAGAATGAACAGTGGCATCTGCTCACACGGCAGAAGGAGCAGCAGGGAAAGCTAGTGCTCTTCTTCTTCAGCACACAAGCAGCTTTGCAACGGGGTCACCATCATTGCAGTCTCTCCTCGGTTTCCTACCTAAAAGTCCATTTGAATCCGAATTCTCAGGTGGTGTCTCTCAGCTGCCCAGCAGCACAGTGAGTACAGCACGAACGTTTGGCCTCTGCTCCCACAGCAGAAGAGCCAGGATTGAAAGCTGGTGCTGGACCTGTTCAGCACACAATCCCCTTTACATTGGTGCCTCCATCGTTGCTTTCACTGCTCACTTTCATACAGGAAAAGCATTTGAATGGAATCAGTCCAGAGCCTGCTCTCTGCTGCGCAGCAACACAGTCAGCACAGAATGAACAGTGGCATCTGCTCACACGGCAGAAGGAGCAGCAGGGAAAGCTAGTGCTCTGCTTCTTCAGCACACAAGCAGCTTTGCAACGGGGTCACCATCATTGCAGTCTCTCCTCGGTTTCATACCTAAAAGTCCATTTGAATCCAAATTCTCAGGTGGTGTCTCTCAGCTGCCCAGCAGCACAGTTAGTACAGCACGAACGTTTGGCCTCTGCTCCCACAGCAGAAGAGCCAGGATTGAAAGCTGGTGCTGGACCTGTTCAGCACACAATCACCTTTACATTGGTGCCTCCATCGTTGTTTTCACTGCTCACATTCATACAGGAAAAGCATTTGAATGGAATCAGTCCAGAGGCTGCTCTCTGCTGCGCAGCAACACAGTCAGCACAGAATGAACAGTGGCATCTGCTCACACGGCAGAAGGAGCAGCAGGGAAAGCTAGTGCTCTGCTTCTTCAGCACACAAGCAGCTTTGCAACGGGGTCACCATCATTGCAGTCTCTCCTCGGTTTCCTACCTAAAAGTCCATTTGAATCCGAATTCTCAGGTGGTGTCGCTCAGCTGCCCAGCAGCACAGTGAGTACAGCACGAACGTTTGGCCTCTGCTCCCACAGCAGAAGAGCAAGGATTGAAAGCTGGTGCTGGACCTGTTCAGCACACAATCCCCTTTACATTGGTGCCTCCATCGTTGCTTTCACTGCTCACTTTCATACAGGAAAAGCATTTGAATGGAATCAGTCCAGAGCCTGCTCTCTGCTGCGCAGCAACACAGTCAGCACAGAATGAACAGTGGCATCTGCTCACACGGCAGAAGGAGCAGCAGGGAAAGCTAGTGCTCTGCTTCTTCAGCACACAAGCAGCTTTGCAACGGGGTCACCATCATTGCAGTCTCTCCTCGGGTTCATACCTAAAAGTCCATTTGAATCCAAATTCTCAGGTGGTGTCTCTCAGCTGCCCAGCAGCACAGTGAGTACAGCACGAACGTTTGGCCTCTGCTCCCACAGCAGAAGAGCCAGGATTGAAAGCTGGTGCTGGACCTGTTCAGCACACAATCCCCTTTACATTGGTGCCTCCATCGTTGCTTTCACTGCTAACACTCATACAGGAAAAACATTTGAATGGAATCAGTCCAGAGCCTGCTCTCTGCTGCGCAGCAACACAGTCAGCACAGAATGAAGAGTGGCATCTGCTCACACGGCAGAAGGACCAGCAGGGAAAGCTAGTGCTCTGCTTCTTCAGCACACAAGCAGCTTTGCAACGGTGTCACCATCATTGCAGTCTCTCCTCGGTTTCATACCTAAAAGGCCATTTGAATACAAATTCTCAGGTGGTCCCTCTCAGCTGCCCAGCAGCACAGTGAGTACAGGACGAACGTTTGGCATCTGCTCCCACAGCAGAAGAGCAAGGATTGAAAGCTGGTGCTGGACCTGTTCAGCACACAATCACCTTTACATTGGTGCCTCCATCGTTGTTTTCACTGCTAACACTCATACAGGAAAAGCATTTGAATAGAATCAGTCCAGAGCCTGCTTCCTTATGGCAAAAACACAGCACAGAATGAACAGTGGCATCTGCTCACACGGCAGAAGGACCAGCAGGGACAGCTAGGGCTGTGTCTCCTCAGCACACAAGCAGCTTTGCAACGGGGTCACCATCATTGCAGTCTCTCCTCGGTTTCATACCTAAAAGTCCATTTGAATCCAAATTCTCAGGTGGTCTCTCTCAGCTGCCCAGCAGCACAGTGAGTACAGCACGAACGTTTGGCCTCTGCTCCCACAGCAGAAGAGCCAGGATTGAAAGCTGGTGCTGGACCTGTTCAGCACACAATCACGTTTACATTGGTGCCTCCATCGTTGCTTTCACTGCTAACACTCATACAGGAAAAGCATTTGAATGGAATCAGTCCAGAGCCTGCTCTCTGCTGCGCAGCAACACAGTCAGCGCAGAATGAACAGTGGGTTCTGCTTGCACAGCAGAAGGACCAGCAGGGAAAGCTAGTGCTCTGCTTCTTCAGCACAGAAGCAGCTTTGCAACGGGGTCACCATCATTGCAGACTCTCCTCGGTTTCATACCTAAAAGTCCATTTGAATCCAAATTCTCAGGTGGTCTCAGCTGCCCAGCAGCACAGTGAGTACAGCACGAACGTTTGGCCTCTGCTCCCACAGCAGAAGAGCCAGGATTGAAAGCTGGTGCTGGACCTGTTCAGCACACAATCGCGTTTACATTGGTGCCTCCATCGTTGCTTTCACTGCTCACTTTCATACAGGAAAAGCATTTGAATGGAATCAGTCCAGAGCCTGCTCTCTGCTGCGCAGCAACACAGTCAGCACAGAATGAACAGTGGATTCTGCTCGCACAGCAGAAGGACCAGCAGGGAAAGCTAGTGCTGGGCTTCTTCAGTACACAAGCAGCTTTGCAACGGGGTCACCATCATTGCAGTCTCTCCTCGGTTTCATACCTAAAAGTCCATTTGAATGCAACCTCTCCAAAGCTGCTTCTCAGCTGCCCAGTTGCACAGCGATTAGTGCACGAACTTCTGGCTTCTGCTCCCAGATCCGAAGAGCCGGGAGCAAAAGCATGTGCTGGGCATCTTCAGTACACATTCAGCTTTGCAAGTGTGTCACCATCATTGCTGTCGCTCCTCGCTTTCATACCTAAAGGTCCATTTGAATGCACCCTCTTCGGAGCTTGCTCTCGGCTGCCCAGCAGCACAGTGAGTAGAGCACGAACGGTTGCCGTCTGCTAGCACAGTGGAGGAGCCAGGAGGGAAAGCATGTGCTGGGCATCTTCAGCACACAGTCAGATTTGCAACAGTGCCTCCATCATTGCTGACGCTTTTCACTTTCATACCTAGAAGTTCATTTGAATACACCTTCTCCGCTCATTGCTCTTGGCTGTCCAGCGGCACAGTCAGTAGAGCACGAACGTCTTGCCTCTGCTCCCAGAGCCGAAGAGCCAGGAAGGAAAGCATGTGCTGGGCATGTTCAGCACACAGTCAGCTTTGCAACGGTGTCACCATCATTGCTGTTGCTCCTCGCTTTCATACCTAAAGGTCCATTTGAATGCACCCTCTTCGGAGCCTGCTCTCGGCTGCCGAGCAGCACAGTGAGTAGAGCACGAACGGTTGCCGTCTGCTGCAAGAGCCGAAGAGCCAGGAGGGAAAGCATGTGCTGGGCATCTTCAGCACACAGTCAGCTTTGCAACGGTGTCACCATCATTGCTGTCGCTCCTCGGTGTCATACCTAAATGTCCATTTGAAAGCTCCCTCTTCGGAGCTTGCTCTCGGCTGCCCAGCTGCACAGTGAGTAGAGCACGAACAGTTGCCGTCTGCTCCCACAGTCGAAGAGCCAGGAGGGAAAGCTGGTGCTCTGAATCTTCTGCACACAGTCAGCTTTGACCCAGTGCGTCCATCATTGCTGTCGCTCCTCACTTTCATACCTAGAAGTTCATTTGAATCCAACTTCTCTGCTCGTTGCTCTTGGCTGCCCAGCAGCACAGTCACTAGAGCACGAACGTCTGGCCTCTGCTCCCAGAGCAGAAGAGCCAGGAGGGAAAGCATGTGCTGGGCATCTTCAGCACACAGTCAGCTTTGCAACGGTGTCACCATCATTGCTGTCGCTCCTCGCTTTCATATGTAAAAGTCCATTTGAATGCAACGTCTCCAAAGCTTGTTCTCGGCTGCCCAGGGGCACAGAGATTAGTGCATGAACGTCTGGCCTCTGCTCTTAGAGCCGAAGAGCCAGGATGGAAAACATGTGCTGGGCATCTTCAGCACACAGTCAGCTTTGCAACGGTGTCACCATCATTGCTGTCGCTCCTCGGTTTCATACCTAAAAGTCCACTCGAATGCAACCTCTACGGAGCTTGCTCTGAGCTGCCAAGTAGCACAGCGATTAGAGCACGAACGTCTGGCCTCTGCTCCCTGAGCCGAAGAGCCAGGAGGGAAAGCATGTGCTGGGCATCTTCAGCACACAGTCAGCTTTGCAATGCTGTCACCATTATTGCTGTCACTCCTCTGTTTCATACCTAAAAGTACATTTGAATGCAACCTCTCAAAAGCTGCTTCTCCGCTGCCCATTATCACAGCGATTAGTGCACAAACGTCTGGCCTCTGCTTCCAGAGCCGAAGAGCCAGGAGGGAAAGCATGTGCTGGGCATCTTCAGCACACAGTTAGCTTTGCAACGGTGTCACCATCATTGCTGTCACTCCTCAGTTTCATACCTAAAAGTCCATTTGAATGTAACCTCTCCGGAGTTTGCTCTGAGCTGCCCAGTAGCACAGCGATGAGAGCACGAACGTCTGTCCTCTGCTCCCAGAGCCGAAGAGCCAGGAGGGAAAGCATGTGCTGGGCATCTTCAGCACACAGTCAGCTTTGCAACGGTGTCACCATCATTGCTGTCGCTCCTCGCTTTCATACCTAAAGGTCCATTTGAATGCACCCTCTTCGGAGCTTGCTCTCGGCTGCCCAGCTGCACAGTGAGTAGAGCACGAACAGTTGCCGTCTGCTCCCACAATCGAAGAGCCAGGAGGGAAAGCTGGTGAAAGCTTAGGGTTAGGGTTAGGGTTACGGTTAGGGTTAGGGTTAGGGTTAGGGGTTAGGGTTAGGGGTTAGGGTTAGGGTTATGGTTAGGGTTAGGGGTTAGGGTTAGGGTTAGGGTTATGGTTAGGTTTAGGGTTAGGGTTAGGGGTAGGGTTAGGGTTAGGGTTAGGGTTGGGTTAGGGTTAGGGTTAGGGTTAGGGTTAGGGTTAGGGTTGCCGTCTGCTCCCACAGTCGAAGAGCCAGGAGGGAAAGCATGTGCGGGGCATCTTCAGCACACAGTCAGCTTTGCAACGGTGTCACCATCATTGCTGTCGCTCCTCGCTTTCATACCTAAATGTCCATTTGAAAGCACCCTCTTCGGAGCTTGCTCTCGGCTGCCCAGCAGCACAGTGAGTAGAGCACGAACGGTTGCCGTCTGCTGCCAGAGCCGAAGAGCCAGGAGGGAAAGCATGTGCTGGGCATCTTCAGCACACAGTCAGCTTTGCAACGGTGTCACCATCATTGCTGTCGCTCCTCGGTTTCATACCTAAAAGTCCAATTGAATGCAATGTCTCCAAAGCTTGTTCTCGGCTGCCCAGGGGCACAGTGATTAGTGCATGAACGTCTGGCCTCTGCTCTTAGAGCCGAAGAGCCAGGATGGAAAACATGTGCTGGGCATCTTCAGCACACAGTCAGCTTTGCAACGGTGTCACCATCATTGCTGTCGCTCCTCGCTTTCATACCTAAAGGTCCATTTGAATGCACCCTCTTCAGAGCTTGCTCTCGGCTGCCCAGCAGCACAGTGAGTAGAGCACGAACGGTTGTCGTCTGCTCCCACAGTCGAAGAGCCAGGAGGGAAAGCATGTGCTGGGCATCTTCAGCACACAGTCAGCTTTGCAATGCTGTCACCATTATTGCTGTCACTCCTCGGTTTCATAAGTAAAAGTACATTTGAATGCAACCTCTCCAAAGCTGCTTCTCAGCTGCCCAGTAGCTCAGCGATTAGTGCACGAACGTCTGGCCTCTGCTCCCAGAGCCGAAGAGCCAGGAGGGAAAGCATGCGCTGGGCATCTTCAGCACACAGTCAGCTTTGCAAAGGTGTCACCATCATTGCTGTCGCTCCTCGCTTTCATACTTAAAAGTCCATTTGAGTGCAACCTCTCCGAAGCTTGTTCACGGCTGCCCAGGGGCAGAACGATTAGTGCACGAACTTCTGGCTTCTGCTCCCAGATCCGAAGAGCCAGGAGGGAAAGCATGTGCTGGGCATCTTCAGCACACAGTCGGCTTTGCAACGGTGTCACCATCATTGCTGTCGCTCCTCGCTTTCATACCTAAAGGTCCATTTGAATGCACCCTCTTCGGAGCTTGCTCTCGGCTGCCCAGCTGCACAGTGAGTAGAGCACGAACAGTTGCCGTCTCCTCCCACAATCGAAGAGCCAGGAGGGAAAGCTGGTGAAAGCTTAGGGTTAGGGTTAGGGTTAGGGTTAGGGTTAGGGGTTAGGGTTAGGGGTTAGGGTTAGGGTTAGGGTTAGGGTTAGGGGTTAGGGTTAGGGTTAGGGTTATGGTTAGGTTTAGTGTTAGGGTTAGGGTTAGGGGTAGGGTTAGGGTTAGGGTTAGGGTTAGGGTTGGGTTAGGGTTAGGGTTAGGGTTAGGGTTAGGGTTGCCGTCTGCTCCCACAGTCGAAGAGCCAGGAGGGAAAGCATGTGCGGGGCATCTTCAGCACACAGTCAGCATTGCAACAGTGCCTCCATCATTGCTGACGCTTTTCACTTTCATACCTAGAAGTTCATTTGAATACACCTTCTCCGCTCATTGCTCTTGGCTGTCCAGCGACACAGTCAGTAGAGCACGAACGTCTGGCCTTTGCTCCCACAGTCGAAGAGCCAGGAAGGAAAGCATGTGCTGGGCATCTTCAGCACACAGTCAGCTTTGCAACGGTGTCACCATCATTGCTGTCGCTCCTCGCTTTCATACCTAAAGGTCCATTTGAATGCACCCTCGTCGGAGCTTGCTCTCGGCTGCCCAGCAGCACAGTGAGTAGAGCACGAACGGTTGACGTCTGCTGCCAGAGATGAAAAGCCAGGAGGGAAAGCATGTGCTGGGCATCTTCAGCACACAGTCAGCTTTGCAACGGTGTCACCATCATTGCTGTCGCTCCTCGGTTTCATACCTAAAAGTCCACTCGAATGCAACCTCTGCGGAGCTTGCTCTGAGCTGCCAAGTAGCACAGCGATTAGAGCACGAACGTCTGCCCTCTGCTCCCAGAGCCGAAGAGCCAGGAGGGAAAGCATGTGCTGGGCATCTTCAGCACACAGTCAGCTTTGCAACGGTGTCACCATCATTGCTGTCGCTCCTCGTTTTCATACGTAAAAGTCCATTTGAATGCAACGTCTCCAAAGCTTGTTCTCGGCTGCCCAGGGGAACAGTGATTAGTGCATGAACGTCTGGCCTCTGCTCTTAGAGCTGAAGAGCCAGGATGGAAAACATGTGCTGGGCATCTTCAGCACACAGTCAGCTTTGCAACGGTGTCACCATCATTGCTGTCGCTCCTCGGTTTCATACTTAAAAGTCCATTTGACTGCAACCTCTCCGAAGCTTGTTCTCGGCTGCCCAGGGGCAGAGCGATTAGTGCACGAACGTCTGGCTTCTTCTCCCAGATCCGAAGAGCCAGGAGGGAAAGCATGTGCTGGGCATCTTCAGGACACAGTCAGCTTTGCAACGGTGTCACCATCATTGCTGTCGCTCCTCGATTTCATACCTAAACGTCCATTTGAAAGCACCCTCTTCGGAGCTTGCTCTCGGCTGCCCAGCAGCACAGTGAGTAGAGCACGAACGGTTGCCGTCTGCTAGCACAGTGGAGGAGCGAGGAGGGAAAACATGTGCTGGGCATCTTCAGCACAGAGTCAGCTTTGCAACGGTGTCACCATCATTGCTGTCGCTCCTCGCTTTCATACTTACAGGTCCATTTGAATGCACCCTCTTCGAAGCATGCTCTCAGCTGCCCAGCAGCACAGTGAGTAGAGCACGAACAGTTGCCGTCTGCTCCCACAATCGAAGAGCCAGGAGGGAAAGCTGGTGCTCTGAATCTTCTGCACACAGTCAGCTTTGCAACAGTGCCTCCATCATTGCTGTCGCTCCTCACTTTCATGCCGAGAAGTTCATTTGAATCCAACTTCTCTGCTCGTTGCTCTTGGCTGCCCAGCAGCACAGTCAGTAGAGCACGAACGTCTGGCCTCTGCTCTCAGAGCCGAAGAGCCAGGAGGGAAAGCATGTGCTGGGCATCTTCAGCACACAGTCAGCTTTGCAACGGTGTCACCATCATTGCTGTCGCTCCTCGCTTTCATACTTAAAAGTCCATTTGAGTGCAACCTCTCCGAAGCTTGTTCTCGGCTGCCCAGGGGCAGAGCGATTAGTGCACGAACGTCTGGCTTCTTCTCCCAGATCCGAAGAGCCAGGAGGGAAAGCATGTGCTGGGCATCTTCAGGACACAGTCAGCTTTGCAACGGTGTCACCATCATTGCTGTCGCTCCTCGATTTCATACCTAAACCTCCATTTGAAAGCACCCACTTCGGAGCTTGCTCTCGGCTGCCCAGCAGCACAGTGAGTAGAGCACGAACGGTTGCCGTCTGCTAGCACAGTGGAGGAGCGAGGAGGGAAAACATGTGCTGGGCATCTTCAGCACACAGTCAGCTTTGCAACGGTGTCACCATCATTGCTGTCGCTCCTCGCTTTCATACTTAAAGGTCCATTTGAATGCACCCTCTTCGAAGCATGCTCTCAGCTGCCCAGCAGCACAGTGAGTAGAGCACGAACAGTTGCCGTCTGCTCCCACAATCGAAGAGCCAGGAGGGAAAGCTGGTGCTCTGAATCTTCTGCACACAGTCAGCTTTGCAACAGTGCCTCCATCATTGCTGTCGCTCCTCACTTTCATGCCGAGAAGTTCATTTGAATCCAACTTCTCTGCTCATTGCTCTTGGCTGTCCAGCGGCACAGTCAGTAGAGCACGAACGTCTTGCCTCTGCTCCCAGAGCCGAAGAGCCAGGAAGGAAAGCATGTGCTGGGCATGTTCAGCACACAGTCAGCTTTGCAACGGTGTCACCATCATTGCTGTTGCTCCTCGCTTTCATACCTAAAGGTCCATTTGAATGCACCCTCTTCGGAGCTTGCTCTCGGCTGCCGAGCAGCACAGTGAGTAGAGCACGAAGGGTTGCCGTCTGCTGCAAGAGCCGAAGAGCCAGGAGGGAAAGCATGTGCTGGGCATCTTCAGCACACAGTCAGCTTTGCAACGGTGTCACCATCATTGCTGTCGCTCCTCGGTGTCATACCTAAATGTCCATTTGAAAGCTCCCTCTTCGGAGCTTGCTCTCGGCTGCCCAGCTGCACAGTGAGTAGAGCACGAACAGTTGCCGTCTGCTCCCACAATCGAAGAGCCAGGAGGGAAAGCTGGTGCTCTGAATCTTCTGCACACAGTCAGCTTTGACCCAGTGCGTCCATCATTGCTGTCGCTCCTCACTTTCATACCTAGAAGTTCATTTGAATCCAACTTCTCTGCTCGTTGCTCTTGGCTGCCCAGCAGCACAGTCACTAGAGCACGAACGTCTGGCCTCTGCTCCCAGAGCAGAAGAGCCAGGAGGGAAAGCATGTGCTGGGCATCTTCAGCACACAGTCAGCTTTGCAACGGTGTCACCATCATTGCTGTCGCTCCTCGCTTTCATATGTAAAAGTCCATTTGAATGCAACGTCTCCAAAGCTTGTTCTCGGCTGCCCAGGGGCACAGAGATTAGTGCATGAACGTCTGGCCTCTGCTCTTAGAGCCGAAGAGCCAGGATGGAAAACATGTGCTGGGCATCTTCAGCACACAGTCAGCTTTGCAACGGTGTCACCATCATTGCTGTCGCTCCTCGGTTTCATACCTAAAAGTCCACTCGAATGCAACCTCTACGGAGCGTGCTCTGAGCTGCCAAGTAGCACAGCGATTAGAGCACGAACGTCTGGCCTCTGCTCCCTGAGCCGAAGAGCCAGGAGGGAAAACATGTGCTGGGCATCTTCAGCACACAGTCAGCTTTGCAATGCTGTCACCATTATTGCTGTCACTCCTCTGTTTCATACCTAAAAGTACATTTGAATGCAACCTCTCAAAAGCTGCTTCTCCGCTGCCCATTATCACAGCGATTAGTGCACGAACGTCTGGCCTCTGCTTCCAGAGCCGAAGAGCCAGGAGGGAAAGCATGTGCTGGGCATCTTCAGCACACAGTTAGCTTTGCAACGGTGTCACCATCATTGCTGTCACTCCTCAGTTTCATACCTAAAAGTCCATTTGAATGTAACCTCTCCGGAGTTTGCTCTGAGCTGCCCAGTAGCACAGCGATGAGAGCACGAACGTCTGTCCTCTGCTCCCAGAGCCGAAGAGCCAGGAGGGAAAGCATGTGCTGGGCATCTTCAGCACACAGTCAGCTTTGCAACGGTGTCACCATCATTGCTGTCGCTCCTCGCTTTCATACCTAAAGGTCCATTTGAATGCACCCTCTTCGGAGCTTGCTCTCGGCTGCCCAGCTGCACAGTGAGTAGAGCACGAACAGTTGCCGTCTGCTCCCACAATCGAAGAGCCAGGAGGGAAAGCTGGTGAAAGCTTAGGGTTAGGGTTAGGGTTACGGTTAGGGTTAGGGTTAGGGTTAGGGGTTAGGGTTAGGGGTTAGGGTTAGGGTTATGGTTAGGGTTAGGGTTAGGGGTTAGGGTTAGGGTTAGGGTTATGGTTAGGTTTAGGGTTAGGGTTAGGGGTAGGGTTAGGGTTAGGGTTAGGGTTGGGTTAGGGTTAGGGTTAGGGTTAGGGTTAGGGTTAGGGTTGCCGTCTGCTCCCACAGTCGAAGAGCCAGGAGGGAAAGCATGTGCGGGGCATCTTCAGCACACAGTCAGCTTTGCAATGCTGTCACCATTATTGCTGTCACTCCTCGGTTTCATACCTAAAAGGACATTTGAATGCAAGCCCTCCAAAGCTGCTTTTCAGCTGCCCAGTAGCACAGCGATTAGTGCACGAACTTCTGGCTTCTGCTCCCAGATCCGAAGAGCCGGGAGGGAAAGCATGTGCTGGGCATCTTCAGCACACAGTCAGCTTTGCAACGGTGTCACCATCATTGCTGTCGCTCCTCGCTTTCATACCTAAAGGTCCATTTGAAACCGCCCTCTTCGGAGCTTGCTCTCGGCTGCCCAGCAGCACAGTGAGTAGAGCACGAACGGTTGCCGTCTGCTAGCACAGTGGAGGAGCCAGGAGGGAAAGCATATGCTGGGCATCTTCAGCACACAGTCAGCTTTGCAACAGTGCCTCCATCATTGCTGACGCTTTTCACTTTCATACCTAGAAGTTCATTTGAATACACCTTCTCCGCTCATTGCTCTTGGCTGTCCAGCGGCACAGTCAGTAGAGCACGAACGTCAGGCCTCTGCACCCAGAGCCGAAGAGCCAGGAGGGAAAGCATGTGCTGGGCATCTTCAGCACACAGTCAGCTTTGCAACGGTGTCACCATCATTGCTGTCGCTCCTCGCTTTCATACCTAAATGTCCATTTGAAAGCACCCTCTTCGGAGCTTGCTCTCGGCTGCCCAGCAGCACAGTGAGTAGAGCACGAACGGTTGCCGTCTGCTGCCAGAGCCGAAGAGCCAGGAGGGAAAGCATGTGCTGGGCATCTTCAGCACACAGTCAGCTTTGCAACGGTGTCACCATCATTGCTGTCGCTCCTCGGTTTCATATGTAAAAGTCCAATTGAATGCAATGTCTCCAAAGCTTGTTCTCGGCTGCCCAGGGGCACAGTGATTAGTGCATGAACGTCTGGCCTCTGCTCTTAGAGCCGAAGAGCCAGGATGGAAAACATGTGCTGGGCATCTTCAGCACACAGTCAGCTTTGCAACGGTGTCACCATCATTGCTGTCGCTCCTCGCTTTCATACCTAAAGGTCCATTTGAATGCACCCTCTTCAGAGCTTGCTCTCGGCTGCCCAGCAGCACAGTGAGTAGAGCACGAACGGTTGTCGTCTGCTCCCACAGTCGAAGAGCCAGGAGGGAAAGCATGTGCTGGGCATCTTCAGCACACAGTCAGCTTTGCAATGCTGTCACCATTATTGCTGTCACTCCTCGGTTTCATAAGTAAAAGTACATTTGAATGCAACCTCTCCAAAGCTGCTTCTCAGCTGCCCAGTAGCTCAGCGATTAGTGCACGAACGTCTGGCCTCTGCTCCCAGAGCCGAAGAGCCAGGAGGGAAAGCATGTGCTGGGCATCTTCAGCACACAGTCAGCTTTGCAACGGTGTCACCATCATTGCTGTCGCTCCTCGCTTTCATACTTAAAAGTCCATTTGAGTGCAACCTCTCCGAAGCTTGTTCTCGGCTGCCCAGGGGCAGAACGATTAGTGCACGAACTTCTGGCTTCTGCTTCCAGATCCGAAGAGCCAGGAGGGAAAGCATGTGCTGGGCATCTTCAGCACACAGTCAGCTTTGCAACGGTGTCACCATCATTGCTGTCGCTCCTCGCTTTCATACCTAAAGGTCCATTTGAATGCACCCTCTTCGGAGCTTGCTCTCGGCTGCCCAGCTGCACAGTGAGTAGAGCACGAACAGTTGCCGTCTGCTCCCACAATCGAAGAGCCAGGAGGGAAAGCTGGTGAAAGCTTAGGGTTAGGGTTAGGGTTAGGGTTAGGGTTAGGGGTTAGGGTTAGGGGTTAGGGTTAGGGTTAGGGTTAGGGGTTAGGGTTAGGGTTAGGGTTATGGTTAGGTTTAGTGTTAGGGTTAGGGTTAGGGGTAGGGTTAGGGTTAGGGTTAGGGTTAGGGTTGGGTTAGGGTTAGGGTTAGGGTTAGGGTTAGGGTTGCCGTCTGCTCCCACAGTCGAAGAGCCAGGAGGGAAAGCATATGCGGGGCATCTTCAGCACACAGTCAGCTTTGCAATGCTGTCACCATTATTGCTGTCACTCCTCGGTTTCATACCTAAAAGGACATTTGAATGCAACCTCTCCAACGCTGCTTCTCAGCTGCCAGTAGCACAGCGATTAGTGCACGAACTTCTGGCCTCTACTCCGAGATCCTAAGAGCCGGGAGGGAAAGCATGTGCTGGGCATCTTCAGCACACAGTCGGCTTTGCAACGGTGTCACCACCATTGCTGTCGCTCCTCGCTTTCATACCTAAAGGTCAATTTGAATGCACCCTCTTCAGAGCTTGCTCTCGGCTGCGCAGCTGCACAGTGAGTAGAGCAAGAACGGTTGCCGTCTGCTAGCACAGTGGAGGAGCCAGGAGGGAAAGCATGTGCTGGGCATCTTCAGCACACAGTCAGCATTGCAACAGTGCCTCCATCATTGCTGACGCTTTTCACTTTCATACCTAGAAGTTCATTTGAATACACCTTCTCCGCTCATTGCTCTTGGCTGTCCAGCGGCACAGTCAGTAGAGCACGAACGTCTGGCCTTTGCTCCCAGAGCCGAAGAGCCAGGAAGGAAAGCATGTGCTGGGCATCTTCAGCACACAGTCAGCTTTGCAACGGTGTCACCATCATTGCTGTCGCTCCTCGCTTTCATACCTAAAGGTCCATTTGAATGCACCCTCGTCGGAGCTTGCTCTCGGCTGCCCAGCAGCACAGTGAGTAGAGCACGAACGGTTGACGTCTGCTGCCAGAGATGAAAAGCCAGGAGGGAAAGCATGTGCTGGGCATCTTCAGCACACAGTCAGCTTTGCAACGGTGTCACCATCATTGCTGTCGCTCCTCGTTTTCATACGTAAAAGTCCATTTGAATGCAACGTCTCCAAAGCTTGTTCTCGGCTGCCCAGGGGCACAGTGATTAGTGCATGAACGTCTGGCCTCTGCTCTTAGAGCTGAAGAGCCAGGATGGAAAATATGTGCTGGGCATCTTCAGCACACAGTCAGCTTTGCAACGGTGTCACCATCATTGCTGTCGCTCCTCGGTTTCATACTTAAAAGTCCATTTGAGTGCAACCTCTCCGAAGCTTGTTCTCGGCTGCCCAGGGGCAGAGCGATTAGTGCACAAACGTCTGGCTTCTTCTCCCAGATCCGAAGAGCCAGGAGGGAAAGCATGTGCTGCGCATCTTCAGCACACAGTCAGCTTTGCAACGGTGTCACCATCATTTCTGTCGCTCCTCGCTTTCATACTTAAAGGTCCATTTGAATGCACCCTCTTCGAAGCATGCTCTCAGCTGCCCAGCAGCACAGTGAGTAGAGCACGAACAGTTGCCGTCTGCTCCCACAATCGAAGAGCCAGGAGGGAAAGCTGGTGCTCTGAATCTTCTGCACACAGTCAGCTTTGCAACAGTGCCTCCATCATTGCTGTCGCTCCTCACTTTCATGCCGAGAAGTTCATTTGAATCCAACTTCTCTGCTCATTGCTCTTGGCTGTCCAGCGGCACAGTCAGTAGAGCACGAACGTCTTGCCTCTGCTCCCAGAGCCGAAGAGCCAGGAGGGAAAGCATGTGCTGGGCATGTTCAGCACACAGTCAGCTTTGCAACGGTGTCACCATCATTGCTGTTGCTCCTCGCTTTCATACCTAAAGGTCCATTTGAATGCACCCTCTTCGGAGCCTGCTCTCGGCTGCCGAGCAGCACAGTGAGTAGAGCACGAACGGTTGCCGTCTGCTCCCACAGTCGAAGAGCCAGGAGGGAAAGCATGTGCTGGGCATCTTCAGCGCACAGTCAGCTTTGCAACGGTGTCACCATCATTGCTGTCGCTCCTCGGTGTCATACCTAAATGTCCATTTGAAAGCTCCCTCTTCGGAGCTTGCTCTCGGCTGCCCAGCTGCACAGTGAGTAGAGCACGAACAGTTGCCGTCTGCTCCCACAATCGAAGAGCCAGGAGGGAAAGCTGGTGCTCTGAATCTTCTGCACACAGTCAGCTTTGACCCAGTGCGTCCATCATTGCTGTCGCTCCTCACTTTCATACCTAGAAGTTCATTTGAATCCAACTTCTCTGCTCGTTGCTCTTGGCTGCCCAGCAGCACAGTCACTAGAGCACGAACGTCTGGCCTCTGCTCCCAGAGCAGAAGAGCCAGGAGGGAAAGCATGTGCTGGGCATCTTCAGCACACAGTCAGCTTTGCAACGGTGTCACCATCATTGCTGTCGCTCCTCGCTTTCATATGTAAAAGTCCATTTGAATGCAACGTCTCCAAAGCCTGTTCTCGGCTGCCCAGGGGCACAGAGATTAGTGCATGAACGTCTGGCCTCTGCTCTTAGAGCCGAAGAGCCAGGATGGAAAACATGTGCTGGGCATCTTCAGCACACAGTCAGCTTTGCAACGGTGTCACCATCATTGCTGTCGCTCCTCGGTTTCATACCTAAAAGTCCACTCGAATGCAACCTCTACGGAGCTTGCTCTGAGCTGCCAAGTAGCACAGCGATTAGAGCACGAACGTCTGGCCTCTGCTCCCTGAGCCGAAGAGCCAGGAGGGAAAGCATGTGCTGGGCATCTTCAGCACACAGTCAGCTTTGCAATGCTGTCACCATTATTGCTGTCACTCCTCTGTTTCATACCTAAAAGTACATTTGAATGCAACCTCTCAAAAGCTGCTTCTCCGCTGCCCATTATCACAGCGATTAGTGCACGAACGTCTGGCCTCTGCTTCCAGAGCCGAAGAGCCAGGAGGGAAAGCATGTGCTGGGCATCTTCAGCACACAGTTAGCTTTGCAACGGTGTCACCATCATTGCTGTCACTCCTCAGTTTCATACCTAAAAGTCCATTTGAATGTAACCTCTCCGGAGTTTGCTCTGAGCTGCCCAGTAGCACAGCGATGAGAGCACGAACGTCTGTCCTCTGCTCCCAGAGCCGAAGAGCCAGGAGGGAAAGCATGTGCTGGGCATCTTCAGCACACAGTCAGCTTTGCAACGGTGTCACCATCATTGCTGTCGCTCCTCAGTGTCATACCTAAAGGTCCATTTGAATGCACCCTCTTCGGAGCTTGCTCTCGGCTGCCCAGCTGCACAGTGAGTAGAGCACGAACAGTTGCCGTCTGCTCCCACAATCGAAGAGCCAGGAGGGAAAGCTGGTGAAAGCTTAGGGTTAGGGTTAGGGTTACGGTTAGGGTTAGGGTTAGGGTTAGGGGTTAGGGTTAGGGGTTAGGGTTAGGGTTATGGTTAGGGTTAGGGTTAGGGGTTAGGGTTAGGGTTAGGGTTATGGTTAGGTTTAGGGTTAGGGTTAGGGGTAGGGTTAGGGTTAGGGTTAGGGTTAGGGTTGGGTTAGGGTTAGGGTTAGGGTTAGGGTTAGGGTTAGGGTTGCCGTCTGCTCCCACAGTCGAAGAGCCAGGAGGGAAAGCATGTGCGGGGCATCTTCAGCACACAGTCAGCTTTGCAATGCTGTCACCATTATTGCTGTCACTCCTCGGTTTCATACCTAAAAGGACATTTGAATGCAAGCCCTCCAAAGCTGCTTTTCAGCTGCCCAGTAGCACAGCGATTAGTGCACGAACTTCTGGCTTCTGCTCCCCGATCCGAAGAGCCGGGAGGGAAAGCATGTGCTGGGCATCTTCAGCACACAGTCAGCTTTGCAACGGTGTCACCATCATTGCTGTCGCTCCTCGCTTTCATACCTAAAGGTCCATTTGAAAGCGCCCTCTTCGGAGCTTGCTCTCGGCTGCCCAGCAGCACAGTGAGTAGAGCACGAACGGTTGCCGTCTGCTAGCACAGTGGAGGAGCCAGGAGGGAAAGCATATGCTGGGCATCTTCAGCACACAGTCAGCTTTGCAACAGTGCCTCCATCATTGCTGACGCTTTTCACTTTCATACCTAGAAGTTCATTTGAATACACCTTCTCCGCTCATTGCTCTTGGCTGTCCAGCGGCACAGTCAGTAGAGCACGAACGTCAGGCCTCTGCACCCAGAGCCGAAGAGCCAGGAGGGAAAGCATGTGCTGGGCATCTTCAGCACACAGTCAGCTTTGCAACGGTGTCACCATCATTGCTGTCGCTCCTCGGTTTCATACCTAAATGTCCATTTGAAAGCACCCTCTTCGGAGCTTGCTCTCGGCTGCCCAGCAGCACAGTGAGTAGAGCACGAACGGTTGCCGTCTGCTGCCAGAGCCGAAGAGCCAGGAGGGAAAGCATGTGCTGGGCATCTTCAGCACACAGTCAGCTTTGCAACGGTGTCACCATCATTGCTGTCGCTCCTCGGTTTCATATGTAAAAGTCCAATTGAATGCAATGTCTCCAAAGCTTGTTCTCGGCTGCCCAGGGGCACAGTGATTAGTGCATGAACGTCTGGCCTCTGCTCTTAGAGCCGAAGAGCCAGGATGGAAAACATGTGCTGGGCATCTTCAGCACACAGTCAGCTTTGCAACGGTGTCACCATCATTGCTGTCGCTCCTCGCTTTCATACCTAAAGGTCCATTTGAATGCACCCTCTTCAGAGCTTGCTCTCGGCTGCCCAGCAGCACAGTGAGTAGAGCACGAACGGTTGTCGTCTGCTCCCACAGTCGAAGAGCCAGGAGGGAAAGCATGTGCGGGGCATCTTCAGCACACAGTCAGCTTTGCAATGCTGTCACCATTATTGCTGTCACTCCTCGGTTTCATAAGTAAAAGTACATTTGAATGCAACCTCTCCAAAGCTGCTTCTCAGCTGCCCAGTAGCTCAGCGATTAGTGCACGAACGTCTGGCCTCTGCTCCCAGAGCCGAAGAGCCAGGAGGGAAAGCATGTGCTGGGCATCTTCAGCACACAGTCAGCTTTGCAACGGTGTCACCATCATTGCTGTCACTCCTCGCTTTCATACTTAAAAGTCCATTTGAGTGCAACCTCTCCGAAGCTTGTTCTCGGCTGCCCAGGGGCAGAACGATTGGTGCACGAACTTCTGGCTTCTGCTCCCAGATCCGAAGAGCCAGGAGGGAAAGCATGTGCTGGGCATCTTCAGCACACAGTCAGCTTTGCAACGGTGTCACCATCATTGCTGTCGCTCCTCGCTTTCATACCTAAAGGTCCATTTGAATGCACCCTCTTCGGAGCTTGCTCTCGGCTGCCCAGCTGCACAGTGAGTAGAGCACGAACAGTAGCCGTCTGCTCCCACAATCGAAGAGCCAGGAGGGAAAGCTGGTGAAAGCTTAGGGTTAGGGTTAGGGTTAGGGTTAGGGTTAGGGTTAGGGTTAGGGGTTAGGGTTAGGGTTAGGGTTAGGGGTTAGGGTTAGGGTTAGGGTTATGGTTAGGTTTAGTGTTAGGGTTAGGGTTAGGGGTAGGGTTAGGGTTAGGGTTAGGGTTAGGGTTGGGTTAGGGTTAGGGTTAGGGTTAGGGTTGCCGTCTGCTCCCACAGTCGAAGAGCCAGGAGGGATAGCATGTGCGGGGCATCTTCAGCACACAGTCAGCTTTGCAATGCTGTCACCATTATTGCTGTCACTCCTCGGTTTCATACCTAAAAGGACATTTGAATGCAACCTCTCCAACGCTGCTTCTCAGCTGCCAGTAGCACAGCGATTAGTGCACGAACTTCTGGCCTCTACTCCCAGATCCTAAGAGCCGGGAGGGAAAGCATGTGCTGGGCATCTTCAGCACACAGTCAGCTTTGCAACGGTGTCACCATCATTGCTGTCGCTCCTCGCTTTCATACCTAAAGGTCAATTTGAATGCACCCTCTTCAGAGCTTGCTCTCGGCTGCGCAGCTGCACAGTGAGTAGAGCAAGAACGGTTGCCGTCTGCTAGCACAGTGTAGGAGCCAGGAGGGAAAGCATGTGCTGGGCATCTTCAGCACACAGTCAGCATTGCAACAGTGCCTCCATCATTGCTGACGCTTTTCACTTTCATTCCTAGAAGTTCATTTGAATACACCTTCTCCGCTCATTGCTCTTGGCTGTCCAGCGGCACAGTCAGTAGAGCACGAACGTCTGGCCTTTGCTCCCAGAGCCGAAGAGCCAGGAAGGAAAGCATGTGCTGGGCATCTTCAGCACACAGTCAGCTTTGCAACGGTGTCACCATCATTGCTGTCGCTCCTCGCTTTCATACCTAAAGGTCCATTTGAATGCACCCTCGTCGGAGCTTGCTCTCGGCTGCCCAGCAGCACAGTGAGTAGAGCACGAACGGTTGACGTCTGCTGCCAGAGATGAAAAGCCAGGAGGGAAAGCATGTGCTGGGCATCTTCAGCACACAGTCAGCTTTGCAACGGTGTCACCATCATTGCTGTCGCTCCTCGGTTTCATACCTAAAAGTCCACTCGAATGCAACCTCTGCGGAGCTTGCTCTGAGCTGCCAAGTAGCACAGCGATTAGAGCACGAACGTCTGCCCTCTGCTCCCAGAGCCGAAGAGCCAGGAGGGAAAGCATGTGCTGGGCATCTTCAGCACACAGTCAGCTTTGCAACGGTGTCACCATCATTGCTGTCGCTCCTCGCTTTCATACTTAAAAGTCCATTTGAATGCAACCTCTCCGAAGCTTGTTCTCGGCTGCCCAGGGGCAGAACGATTAGTGCACGAACGTCTGGCTTCTGCTCCCAGATCCGAAGAGCCAGGAGGGAAAGCATGTGCTGGGCATCTTCAGCACACAGTCAGCTTTGCAACGGTGTCACCATCATTGCTGTCGCTCCTCGTTTTCATACGTAAAAGTCCATTTGAATGCAACGTCTCCGAAGCTTGTTCTCGGCTGCCCAGGGGCACAGTGATTAGTGCATGAACGTCTGGCCTCTGCTCTTAGAGCTGAAGAGCCAGGATGGAAAACATGTGCTGGGCATCTTCAGCACACAGTCAGCTTTGCAACGGTGTCACCATCATTGCTGTCGCTCCTCGCTTTCATACTTAAAAGTCCATTTGAGTGCAACCTCTCCGAAGCTTGTTCTCGGCTGCCCAGGGGCAGAGCGATTAGTGCACAAACGTCTGGCTTCTTCTCCCAGATCCGAAGAGCCAGGAGGGAAAGCATGTGCTGGGCATCTTCAGCACACAGTCAGCTTTGCAACGGTGTCACCATCATTGCTGTCGCTCCTCGCTTTCATACCTAAACGTCCATTTGAAAGCACCCTCTTCGGAGCTTGCTCTCGGCTGCCTAGCAGCACAGTGAGTAGAGCACAAACGGTTGCCGTCTGCTAGCACAGTGGAGGAGCGAGGAGGGAAAACATGTGCTGGGCATCTTCAGCACACAGTCAGCTTTGCAACGGTGTCACCATCATTGCTGTCGCTCCTCGCTTTCATACTTAAAGGTCCATTTGAATGCACCCTCTTCGAAGCATGCTCTCAGCTGCCCAGCAGCACAGTGAGTAGAGCACGAACAGTTGCCGTCTGCTCCCACAATCGAAGAGCCAGCAGGGAAAGCTGGTGCTCTGAATCTTCTGCACACAGTCAGCTTTGCAACAGTGCCTCCATCATTGCTGTCGCTCCTCACTTTCATACCGAGAAGTTCATTTGAATCCAACTTCTCTGCTCGTTGCTCTTGGCTGCCCAGCAGCACAGTGAGGAGAGCACGAACGGTTGCCGTCTGCTCCCACAGTCGAAGAGCCAGGAGGGAAAGCATGTGCTGGGCATCTTCAGCACACAGTCAGCTTTGCAACGGTGTCACCATCATTGCTGTCGCTCCTCGCTTTCCTACCTAAAGGTCCATTTGAATGCACCCTCTTCGGAGCTTGCTCTCGGCTGCCCAGCAGCACAGTGAGTAGAGCACGAACGGTTGCCGTCTGCTCCCACAGTCGAAGAGCCAGGAGGGAAAGCATGTGCTGGGCATCTTCAGCACACAGTTAGCTTTGCAAGGGTGTCACCATCATTGCTGTCGCTCCTCGGTTTCATACCTAAAAGTCCACTCGAATGCAACCTCTACGGAGCTTGCTCTGAGCTGCCAAGTAGCACAGCGATTAGAGCACGAACGTCTGGCCTCCGCTCCCAGAGCCGAAGAGCCAGGAGGGAAAGCATGTGCTGGGCATCTTCAGCACACAGTCAGCTTTGCAACGGTGTCACCATCATTGCTGTCGCTCCTCGGTTTCATACTTAAAAGTCCATTTGAGTGCAACCTCTCCGAAGCTTGTTCTCGGCTGCCCAGGGGCAGAACGATAAGTGCACGAACGTCTGGCTTCTGCTCCCAGATCCGAAGAGCCAGGAGGGAAAGCATGTGCTGGGCATCTTCAGCACACAGTCAGCTTTGCAACGGTGTCACCATCATTGCTGTCGCTCCTCGGTGTCATACCTAAAGGTCCATTTGAATGCACCCTCTTCGGAGCTTGCTCTCGGCTGCCCAGCTGCACAGTGAGTAGAGCACGAACAGTTGCCGTCTGCTCCCACAATCGAAGAGCCAGGAGGGAAAGCTGGTGAAAGCTTAGGGTTAGGTTTAGGGTTAGGGTTAGGGGTTAGGGTTAGGTGTTAGGGTTAGGGTTTGGGTTAGGGTTAGGGTTAGGGTTTAGTGTTAGGGTTAGGGTTATGGTTAGGTTTAGGGTTAGGGTTAGGGTTAGGGGTAGGGTTAGGGTTAGGGTTAGGGTTAGGGCTGGGTTAGGGTTAGGGTTAGGGTTAGGGTTAGGGTTGCCGTCTGCTCCCACAGTCGAAGAGCCAGGAGGGAAAGCTGGTGCTCTGAATCTTCTGCACACAGTCAGCTTTGCAACAGTGCCTCCATCATTGCTGTCGCTCCTCACTTTCATACCGAGAAGTTCATTTGAATCCAACTTCTCTGCTCGTTGCTCTTGGCTGCCCAGCAGCACAGTCAGTAGAGCACGAACGTCTGGCCTCTGCTCCCAGATCCGAAGAGCCGGCAGGGAAAGCATGTGCTGGGCATCTTCAGCACACTGTCAGCTTTGCAACGGTGTCACCATCATTGCTGTCGCTCCTCGCTTTCATACCTAAAGGTCCATTTGAATGCACCCTCTTCGGAGCTTGCTCTCGGCTGCCCAGCTGCACAGTGAGTAGAGCACGAACAGTTGCCGTCTGCTCCCACAATCGAAGAGCCAGGAGGGAAACCTGGTGAAAGCTTAAGGTTAGGGTTAGGGTTAGGGTTAGGGTTAGGGTTAGGGGTTAGGGTTAGGGGTTAGGGTTAGGGTTAGGGTTAGGGTTAGGGTTAGGGGTTAGGGTTAGGGTTAGGGTTATGGTTAGGTTTAGGGTTAGGGTTAGTGTTAGGGGTATGGTTAGGGATAGGGTTAGGGTTAGGGTTAGAGATAGGGTTGCCCTATGCTCCCACAGTCGAAGAGCCAGGAGGGAAAGCATGTGCTGGGCATCTTCAGCACACAGTTAGCTTTGCAACGGTGTCACCATCATTGCTGTCGCTCCTCGCTTTCATACCTAAAAGTCCACTCGAATGCAACCTCTACGGAGCTTGCTCTGAGCTGCCAAGTAGCACAGCGATTAGAGCACGAACGTCTGGCCTCTGCTCCCAGAGCCGAAGAGCCAGGAGGGAAAGCATGTGCTGGGCATCTTCAGCACACAGTCAGCTTTGCAACGGTGTCACCATCATTGCTGTCGCTCCTCGCTTTCATACTTAAAAGTCCATTTGAGTGCAACCTCTCCGAAGCTTGTTCTCGGCTGCCCAGGGGCAGAACGATTAGTGCACGAACGTCTGGCTTCTGCTCCCAGATCCGAAGAGCCAGGAGGGAAAGCATGTGCTGGGCATCTTCAGCACACAGTCAGCTTTGCAATGGTGTCACCATCATTGCTGTCGCTCCTCGCTTTCATACCTAACGGTCCATTTGAATGCACCCTCTTCGGAGCTTGCTCTCGGCTGCCCAGCTGCACAGTGAGTAGAGCACGAACAGTTGCCGTCTGCTCCCACAATCGAACAGCCAGGAGGGAAAGCTGGTGAAAGCTTAGGGTTAGGGTTAGGGTTAGGGTTAGGGTTAGGGGTTAGGGTTAGGGGATAGGGTTAGGGTTAGGGTTAGGGTTAGGGGTTAGGGTTAGGGTTAGGGTTATGGTTAGGTTTAGGGTTAGGGTTAGGGTTAGGGGTATGGTTAGGGTTAGGGTTAGGGTTAGGGTTGGGTTAGGGTTAGGGTTAGGGTTAGGGTTAGAGTTAGGGTTGCCGTATGCTCCCACAGTCGAAGAGCCAGAAGGGAAAGCATGTGCACGGCATCTTCAGCACGCAGTCAGCTTTGCAATGCTGTCACCATTATTGCTGTCACTCCTCGGTTTCATACCTAAAAGTACATTTGAATGCAACCTCTCCAAAGCTGCTTCTCAGCTGCCCAGTAGCACAGCGATTAGTGCACGAACTTCTGGCTTCTGCTCCCAGATCCGAAGAGCCGGGAGGGAAAGCATGTGCTGGGCATCTTCAGCGCACTGTCAGCTCTGCAACGGTGTCACCATCATTGCTGTCGCTCCTCGCTTTCATAGCTAAAGGTCCATTTGAATGCACCTTCTTCGGAGCTTGCTTTCGCTGCCCAGCAGCACAGTGAGTAGAGCACGAACGGTTGCCTTCTGCTAGCACAGTGGAGGAGCCAGGAGGGAAAGCATGTGCTGGGCATCTTCAGCACACAGTCAGCTTTGCAACAGTGCCTCCATCATTGCTGACGCTTTTCACTTTCATACCTAGAAGTTCATTTGAATCCACCTTCTCCGCTCATTGCTCTTGGCTGTCCAGCGGCACAGTCAGGAGAGCACGAACATCTGGCCTCTGCTCCCAGAGCCGAAGAGTCAGGAAGGAAAGCATGTGCTGGGCATCGTCAGCACACAGTCAGCTTTGCAACGGTGTCACCATCATTGCTGTCGCTCCTCGGTGTCATACCTAAAGGTCCATTTGAATGCACCCTCGTCGGAGCTTGCTCTCGGCTGCCCAGCAGCACAGTAAGTCGAGCACGAACGGTTGTCGTCTGCTCCCACAGTCGAAGAGCCAGGAGGGAAAGCATGTGCTGGGCCTCTTCAGCACACAGTCAGCTTTGCAACGGTGTCACCATCATTGCTGTCGCTCCTCGGTGTCATACCTAAAGGTCCATTTGAATGCACCCTCTTCGGAGCTTGCTCTCGGCTGCCCAGCAGAACAGTGAGTAGAGCACGGACAGTTGTCGTCTGCTCCCGCAATCGAAGAGCCAGGAGGGAAAGCTGGTTCTCTGAATCTTCTGCACACAGTCAGCTTTGCAACAGTGCCTCCATCATTGATGTCGCTCCTCACTTTCATACCGAGAAGTTCATTTGAATCCAACTTCTCTGCTCGTTGCTCTTGGCTGCCCAGCAGCACAGTCAGGAGAGCGCGAACGTCTGGCCTCTGCTCTCAGAGCCGAAGAGCCAGGAGGGAAAGCATGTGCTGGGCATCTTCAGCACACAGTCAGCTTTGCAACGGTGTCACCATCATTGCTGTCGCTCCTCGCTTTCATACGTAAAAGTCTATTTGAATGCAACGTCTCCAAAGCTTGTTCTCGGCTGCCCAGGGGCACAGTGATTAGTGCTTGAACGTCTGGCCTCTGCTCTTAGAACCGAAGAGCCAGGATGGAAAACATGTGCTGGGCATCTTCAGCACACAGTTAGCTTTGCAACGGTGTCACCATCATTGCTGTCACTCCTCGGTTTCATACCTAAAAGTCCACTCGAATGCAACCTCTACGGAGCTTGCTCTGAGCTGCCAAGTAGCCCAGCGATTAGAGCACGAATGTCTGGCCTCTGCTCCCAGAGCCGAAGAGCCAGGAGGGAAAGCATGTGCTGGGCATCTTCAGCACACAGTCAGCTTTGCAACGGTGTCACCATCATTGCTGTCGCTCCTCGATTTCATACTTAAAAGTCCATTTGAGTGCAACCTCTCCGAAGCTTGTTCTCGGCTGCCCAGGGGCAGAACGATTAGTGCACGAACGTCTGGCTTCTGCTCCCAGATCCGAAGAGCCAGGAGGGAAAGCATGTGCTGGGCATCTTCAGCACACAGTCAGCTTTGCAACGGTGTCACCATCATTGCTGTCGCTCCTCGCTTTCATACCTAAAGGTCCATTTGAATGCACCCTCTTCGGAGCTTGCTCTCGGCTGCCCAGCTGCACAGTAAGTAGAGCACAAACAGTTGCCGTCTGCTCCCACAATCGAAGAGCCAGGAGGGAAAGCTGGTGAAAGCTTAGGGTTAGGGTTAGGGTTAGGGTTAGGGTTAGGGTTAGGGGTTAGAGTTAGGGGTTAGGGTTAGGGTTAGGGTTAGGGTTAGGGTTAGGGTTAGGTTTAGGGGTTAGGGTTAGGGTTAGGGGTTAGGGTTAGGGTTTCGGTTATGGTTAGGTTTAGGGTTAGGGTTAGGGTTATGGGTACGGTTAGGGTTAGGGTTAGGTTTAGGGTTGGGTTAGGGTTAGGGTTAGGGTTAGGGTTAGAGTTAGGGTTGCCGTATGCTCCCACAGTCGAAGAGCCAGAAGGGAAAGCATGTGCAGGGCATCTTCAGCACACAGTCAGCTTTGCAATGCTGTCACCATTATTGCTGTCACTCCTCGGTTTCATACCTAAAAGGACATTTGAATGCAACCCCTCCAAAGCTGCTTTTCAGCTGCCCAGTAGCACAGCGATTAGTGCACGAACTTCTGGCTTGTGCTCCCAGATCCGAAGAGCCGGGAGGGAAAGCATGTGCTGGGCATCTTCAGCACACAGTCAGCTTTGCAACGGTGTCACCATCATTGCTGTCGCTCCTCGCTTTCATACCTAAAGGTCCATTTGAATGCACCCTATTCGGAGCTTGCTCTCGGCTGCCCAGCTGCACAGTGAGTAGAGCACGAACGGTTGCCGTCTGCTAGCACAGTGGAGGTGCCAGTAGGGAAAGCATATGCTGGGCATCTTCAGCACACAGTCAGCTTTGCAACAGTGCCTCCATCATTGCTGACGCTTTTCACTTTCATACCTAGAAGTTCATTTGAATACACCTTCTCCGCTCATTGCTCTTGGCTGTCCAGCGGCACAGTCAGTAGAGCACGAACGTCAGGCCTCTGCTCCCAGAGCCGAAGAGCCAGGAGGGAAAGCATGTGCTGGGCATCTTCAGCACACAGTCAGCTTTGCAACGGTGTCACCATCATTGCTGTCGCTCCTCGCTTTCATACCTAAATGTCCATTTGAAAGCACCCTCTTCGGAGCTTGCTCTCGGCTGCCCAGCAGCACAGTGAGTAGAGCACGAACGGTTGCCGTCTGCTGCCAGAGCCGAAGAGCCAGGAGGGAAAGCATGTGCTGGGCATCTTCAGCACACAGTCAGCTTTGCAACGGTGTCACCATCATTGCTGTCGCTCCTCGCTTTCATACCGAAAGGTCCATTTGAAAGCGCCCTCTTTGGAGCTTGCTCTCGGCTGCCCAGCAGCACAGTGAGTAGAGCACGAACGGTTGCCGTCTGCTCCCACAGTCGAAGAGCCAGGAGGGAAAGCATGTGCTGGGCATCTTCAGCACACAGTCAGCTTTGCAACGGTGTCACCATCATTGCTGTCGCTCCTCGCTTTCATACCTAAAGGTCCATTTGAATGCACCCTCTTCGGAGCTTGCTCTCGGCTGCCCAGCTGCACAGTGAGTAGAGCACGAACAGTAGCCGTCTCCTCCCACAATCGAAGAGCCAGGAGGGAAAGCTGGTGAAAGCTTAGGGTTAGGGTTAGGGTTAGGGTTAGGGTTAGGGGTTAGGGTTAGGGGTTAGGGTTAGGGTTAGGGTTAGGGTTAGGGTTAGGGTTACAGGTTAGGGTTAGGGTTAGGGGTTAGGGTTAGGGTTAGGGTTATGGTTAGGTTTAGTGTTAGGGTTAGGGTTAGGGGTAGGGTTAGGGTTAGGGTTAGGGTTAGGGTTGGGTTAGGGTTAGGGTTAGGGTTAGGGTTGCCGTCTGCTCCCACAGTCGAAGAGCCAGGAGGGAAAGCATGTGCGGGGCATCTTCAGCACACAGTCAGCTTTGCAATGCTGTCACCATTATTGCTGTCACTCCTCGGTTTCATACCTAAAAGGACATTTGAATGCAACCTCTCCAACGCTGCTTCTCAGCTGCCAGTAGCACAGCGATTAGTGCACGAACTTCTGGCCTCTACTCCCAGATCCTAAGAGCCGGGAGGGAAAGCATGTGCTGGGCATCTTCAGCACACAGTCGGCTTTGCAACGGTGTCACCATCATTGCTGTCGCTCCTCGCTTTCATACCTAAAGGTCAATTTGAATGCACCCTCTTCAGAGCTTGCTCTCGGCTGCGCAGCTGCACAGTGAGTAGAGCACGAACGGTTGACGTCTGCTGCCAGAGATGAAAAGCCAGGAGGGAAAGCATGTGCTGGGCATCTTCAGCACACAGTCAGTTTGCAACGGTGTCACCATCATTGCTGTCGCTCCTCGGTTTCATACCTAAAAGTCCACTCGAATGCAACCTCTGCGGAGCTTGCTCTGAGCTGCCAAGTAGCACAGCGATTAGAGCACGAACGTCTGGCCTCTGCTCCCTGAGCCGAAGAGCCAGGAGGGAAAGCATGTGCTGGGCATCTTCAGCACACAGTCAGCTTTGCAACGGTGTCACCATCATTGCTGTCGCTCCTCGTTTTCATACGTAAAAGTCCATTTGAATGCAACGTCTCCAAAGCTTGTTCTCGGCTGCCCAGGGGAACAGTGATTAGTGCATGAACGTCTGGCCTCTGCTCTTAGAGCTGAAGAGCCAGGATGGAAAACATGTGCTGGGCATCTTCAGCACACAGTCAGCTTTGCAACGGTGTCACCATCATTGCTGTCGCTCCTCGCTTTCATACTTAAAAGTCCATTTGAGTGCAACCTCTCCGAAGCTTGTTCTCGGCTGCCCAGGGGCAGAGCGATTAGTGCACAAACGTCTGGCTTCTTCTCCCAGATCCGAAGTGCCAGGAGGGAAAGCATGTGCTGGGCATCTTCAGCACACAGTCAGCTTTGCAACGGTGTCACCATCATTGCTGTCGCTCCTCGATTTCATACCTAAACGTCCATTTGAAAGCACCCTCTTCGGAGCTTGCTCTCGGCTGCCCAGCAGCACAGTGAGTAGAGCACGAACGGTTGCCGTCTGCTAGCACAGTGGAGGAGCGAGGAGGGAAAACATGTGCTGGGCATCTTCAGCACACAGTCAGCTTTGCAACGGTGTCACCATCATTGCTGTCGCTCCTCGCTTTCATACTTAAAGGTCCATTTGAATGCACCCTCTTCGAAGCATGCTCTCAGCTGCCCAGCAGCACAGTGAGTAGAGCACGAACAGTTGCCGTCTGCTCCCACAATCGAAGAGCCAGGAGGGAAAGCTGGCGCTCTGAATCTTCTGCACACAGTCACTTTTGCAACAGTGCCTCCATCATTGCTGTCGCTCCTCACTTTCATACCGAGAAGTTCATTTGAATCCAACTTCTCTGCTCGTTGCTCTTGGCTGCCCAGCAGCACAGTCAGGAGAGCACGAACGTCTGGCCTCTGCTCTCAGAGCCCAAGAGCCAGGAGGGAAAGCACATGCTGGGCATCTTCAGCACACAGTCAGCTTTGCAACGGTGTCACCATCATTGCTGTCGCTCCTCGCTTTCCTACCTAAAGGTCCATTTGAATGCACCCTCTTCGGAGCTTGCTCTCGGCTGCCCAGCAGCACAGTGAGTAGAGCACGAACGGTTGCCGTCTGCTCCCACAGTCGAAGAGCCAGGAGGGAAAGCATGTGCTGGGCATCTTCAGCACACAGTTAGCTTTGCAACGGTGTCACCATCATTGCTGTCGCTCCTCGGTTTCATACTTAAAAGTCCACTCGAATGCAACCTCTACGGAGCTTGCTCTGAGCTGCCAAGTAGCACAGCGATTAGAGCACGAACGTCTGGCCTCCGCTCCCAGAGCCGAAGAGCCAGGAGGGAAAGCATGTGCTGGGCATCTTCAGCACACAGTCAGCTTTGCAACGGTGTCACCATCATTGCTGTCGCTCCTCGCTTTCATACTTAAAAGTCCATTTGAATGCAACCTCTCCGAAGCTTGTTCTCGGCTGCCCAGGGGCAGAACGATTAGTGCACGAACGTCTGGCTTCTGCTCCCAGATCCGAAGAGCCAGGAGGGAAAGCATGTGCTGGGCATCTTCAGCACACAGTCAGCTTTGCAACGGTGTCACCATCATTGCTGTCGCTCCTCGCTTTCATACCTAAAGGTCCATTTGAATGCACCCTCTTCGGAGCTTGCTCTCGGCTGCCCAGCAGCACAGTGAGTAGAGCACGAACGGTTGCCGTCTGCTCCCACAGTCGAAGAGCCAGGAGGGAAAGCATGTGCTGGGCATCTTCAGCACACAAGAAGCTTTGCAACGGGGTCACCATCATTGCAGTCTCTCCTCGGTTTCATACCTAAAAGTCCATTTGAATCCAAATTCTCAGGTGGTGTCTCTCAGCTGCCCAGCAGCACAGTTAGTACAGCACGAACGTTTGGCCTCTGCTCCCACAGCAGAAGAGCCAGGATTGAAAGCTGGTGCTGGACCTGTTCAGCACACAATCCCCTTTACATTGGTGCCTCCATCGTTGCTTTCACTGCTCACATTCATACAGGAAAAGCATTTGAATAGAATCAGTCCAGAGCCTGCTCCCTGCTGGCAGCAACACAGCACAGAATGAACAGTGGCATCTGCTCACACGGCAGAAGGACCAGCAGGGAAAGCTAGTGCTGTGTCTCTTCAGCACACAAGAAGCTTTGCAACGGGGTCACCATCATTGCAGTCTCTCCTCGGTTTCATACCTAAAAGTCCATTTGAATCCAAATTCTCAGGTGGTGTCTCTCAGCTGCCCAGCAGCACAGTTAGTACAGCACGAACGTTTGGCCTCTGCTCCCACAGCAGAAGAGCCAGGATTGAAAGCTGGTGCTGGACCTGTTCAGCACACAATCACCTTTACATTGGTGCCTCCATCGTTGCTTTCACTGCTCACATTCATACAGGAAAAGCATTTGAATGGAATCAGTCCAGAGGCTGCTCTCTGCTGCGCAGCAACACAGTCAGCACAGAATGAAGAGTGGCATCTGCTCACACGGCAGAAGGAGCAGCAGGGAAAGCTAGTGCTCTGCTTCTTCAGCACACAAGCAGCTTTGCAACGGGGTCACCATCATTGCAGTCTCTCCTCGGTTTCCTACCTAAAAGTCCATTTGAATCCAAATTCTCAGGTGGTGTCTCTCAGCTGCCCAGCAGCACAGTTAGTACAGCACGAACGTTTGGCCTCTGCTCCCACAGCAGAAGAGCCAGGATTGAAAGCTGGTGCTGGACCTGTTCAGCACACAATCACCTTTACATTGCTGCCTCCATCGTTGCTTTCACTGCTCACATTCATACAGGAAAAGCATTTGAATAGAATCAGTCCAGAGCCTTCTCCCTGCTGGCAGCAACACAGCACAGAATGAAGAGTGGCATCTGCTCACACGGCAGAAGGACCAGCAGGGAAAGCTAGTGCTGTGTCTCTTCAGCACACAAGAAGCTTTGCAACGGGGTCACCATCATTGCAGTCTCTCCTCGGTTTCATACCTAAAAGTCCATTTGAATCCAAATTCTCAGGTGGTGTCTCTCAGCTGCCCAGCAGCACAGTTAGTACAGCACGAACGTTTGGCCTCTGCTCCCACAGCAGAAGAGCCAGGATTGAAAGCTGGTGCTGGACCTGTTCAGCACACAATCACCTTTACATTGGTGCCTCCATCGTTGCTTTCACTGCTCACATTCATACAGGAAAAGCATTTGAATGGAATCAGTCCAGAGGCTGCTCTCTGCTGCGCAGCAACACAGTCAGCACAGAATGAACAGTGGCATCTGCTCACACGGCAGAAGGAGCAGCAGGGAAAGCTAGTGCTCTGCTTCTTCAGCACACAAGCAGCTTTGCAACGGGGTCACCATCATTGCAGTCTCTCCTCGGTTTCCTACCTAAAAGTCCATTTGAATCCAAATTCTCAGGTGGTGTCTCTCAGCTGCCCAGCAGCACAGTTAGTACAGCACGAACGTTTGGCCTCTGCTCCCACAGCAGAAGAGCCAGGATTGAAAGCTGGTGCTGGACCTGTTCAGCACACAATCACCTTTACATTGGTGCCTCCATCGTTGCTTTCACTGCTCACATTCATACAGGAAAAGCATTTGAATGGAATCAGTCCAGAGGCTGCTCTCTGCAGCGCAGCAACACTGTCAGCACAGAATGAACAGTGGCATCTGCTCACACGGCAGAAGGAGCAGCAGGGAAAGCTAGTGCTCTGCTTCTTCAGCACACAAGCAGCTTTGCAACGGGGTCACCATCATTGCAGTCTCTCCTCGGTTTCATACCTAAAAGTCCATTTGAATCCAAATTCTCAGGTGGTGTCTCTCAGCTGCCCAGCAGCACAGTGAGTACAGCACGAACGTTGGGCCTCTGCTCCCACAGCAGAAGAGCCAGGATTGAAAGCTGGTGCTGGACCTGTTCAGCACACAATCCCCTTTACATTGGTGCCTCCATCGTTGCTTTCACTGCTCACTTTCATACAGGAAAAGCATTTGAATAGAATCAGTCCAGAGGCTGCTCTCTGCTGCGCAGGAACACAGTCAGCACAGAATGAACAGTGGCATCTGCTCACACGGCAGAAGGAGCAGCAGGGAAAGCTAGTGCTCTGCTTCTTCAGCACACAAGCAGCTTTGCAACGGGGTCACCATCATTGCAGTCTCTCCTCGGTTTCATACCTAAAAGTCCATTTGAATCCAAATTCTCAGGTGGTGTCTCTCAGCTGCCCAGCAGCACAGTGAGTACAGCACGAACGTTTGGCCTCTGCTCCCACAGCAGAAGAGCAAGGATTGAAAGCTGGTGCTGGACCTATTCAGCACACAATCCCCTTTACATTGGTGCATCCATCGTTGCTTTCACTGCTAACACTCGTACAGGAAAAGCATTTGAATAGAATCAGTCCAGAGCCTGCTCCCTGCTGGCAGCAACACAGCACAGAATGAACAGGGGCATCTGCTCACACGGCAGAAGGAGCAGCAGGGAAAGCTAGTGCTCTGCTTCTTCAGCACACAAGCAGCTTTGCAACGGGGTCACCATCATTGCAGTCTCTCCTCGGTTTCATACCTAAAAGTCCATTTGAATCCAAATTCTCAAGCGGTCTCAGCTGCCCAGCAGCACAGTGAGTACAGCACGAACGTTTGGCCTCTGCTCCCACAGCAGAAGAGCCAGGATTGAAAGCTGCTGCTGGACCTGTTCAGCACACAATCCCCTTTACATTGGTGCCTCCATCGTTGCTTTCACTGCTAACACTCATACAGGAAAAGCATTTGAATAGAATCCGTCCAGAGCCTGCTCCCTGCTGGCAGCAACACAGCACAGAATGAACAGTGGCATCTGCTCACACGGCAGAAGAGCAGCAGGGAAAGCTAGTGCTCTGCTTCTTCAGCACACAAGTAGCTTTGCAACGGGGTCACCATCATTGCAGTCTCTCCTCGGTTTCATACCTAAAAGTCCATTTGAATCCAAATTCTCAGGTGGTGTCTCTCAGCTGCCCAGCAGCACAGTTAGTACAGCACGAACGTTTGGCCTCTGCTCCCACAGCAGAAGAGCCAGGATTGAAAGCTGGTGCTGGACCTGTTCAGCACACAATCACCTTTACATTGGTGCCTCCATCGTTGCTTTCACTGCTCACATTCATACAGGAAAAGCATTTGAATGGAATCAGTCCAGAGCCTGCTCTCTGCTGCGCAGCAACACAGTCAGCACAGAATGAACAGTGGCATCTGCTCACACGGCAGAAGGAGCAGCAGGGAAAGCTAGTGCTCTGCTTCTTCAGCACACAAGCAGCTTTGCAACGGGGTCACCATCATTGCAGTCTCTCCTCGGTTTCCTACCTAAAAGTCCATTTGAATCCAAATTCTCAGGTGGTGTCTCTCAGCTGCCCAGCAGCACAGTTAGTACAGCACGAACGTTTGGCCTCTGCTCCCACAGCAGAAGAGCCAGGATTGAAAGCTGGTGCTGGACCTGTTCAGCACACAATCACCTTTACATTGGTGCCTCCATCGTTGCTTTCACTGCTCACATTCATACAGGAAAAGCATTTGAATGGAATCAGTCCAGAGGCTGCTCTCTGCAGCGCAGCAACACTGTCAGCACAGAATGAACAGTGGCATCTGCTCACACGGCAGAAGGAGCAGCAGGGAAAGCTAGTGCTCTGCTTCTTCAGCACACAAGCAGCTTTGCAACGGGGTCACCATCATTGCAGTCTCTCCTCGGCTTCATACCTAAAAGTCCATTTGAATCCGAATTCTCGGGTGGTGTCGCTCAGCTGCCCAGCAGCACAGTGAGTACAGCACGAACGTTTGGCCTCTGCTCCCACAGCAGAAGAGCCAGGATTGAAAGCTGCTGCTGGACCTGTTCAGCACACAATCCCCTTTACATTGGTGCCTCCATCGTTGCTTTCACTGCTAACACTCATACAGGAAAAGCATTTGAATGGAATCAGTCCAGAGCCTGCTCCCTGCTGGCAGCAACACAGCACAGAATGAACAGTGGCATCTGCTCACACGGCAGAAGGAGCAGCAGGGAAAGCTAGTGCTCTGCTTCTTCAGCACACAAGCAGCTTTGCAACGGGGTCACCATCATTGCAGTCTCTCCTCGGTTTCATACCTAAAAGTCCATTTGAATCCAAATTCTCAGGTGGTGTCTCTCAGCTGCCCAGCAGCACAGTTAGTACAGCACGAACGTTGGGCCTCTGCTCCCACAGCAGAAGAGCCAGGATTGAAAGCTGGTGCTGGACCTGTTCAGCACACAATCCCCTTTACATTGGTGCCTCCATCGTTGCTTTCACTGCTCACTTTCATACAGGAAAAGCATTTGAATGGAATCAGTCCAGAGCCTGCTCTCTGCTGCGCAGCAACACAGTCAGCACAGAATGAACAGTGGCATCTGCTCACACGGCAGAAGGAGCAGCAGGGAAAGCTAGTGCTCTGCTTCTTCAGCACACAAGCAGCTTTGCAACGGGGTCACCATCATTGCAGTCTCTCCTCGGTTTCATACCTAAAAGTCCATTTGAATCCAAATTCTCAAGCGGTCTCAGGTGTCCAGCAGCACAGTGAGTACTTCACGAACGTTTGGCATCTGCTCCCACAGCAGAAGAGCAAGGATTGAAAGCTGGTGCTGGACCTGTTCAGCACACAATCCCCTTTACATTGGTGCATCCATCGTTGCTTTCACTGCTCACATTCATACAGGAAAAGCATTTGAATAGAATCCGTCCAGAGCCTTCTCTC
The DNA here is from genome assembly GCF_033815535.1 of Pezoporus flaviventris. Classification (NCBI taxonomy): domain Eukaryota; kingdom Metazoa; phylum Chordata; class Aves; order Psittaciformes; family Psittacidae; genus Pezoporus; species Pezoporus flaviventris. Next base: position 409,978 of record NW_026892766.1, on the reverse strand, counting down.
TGCTGCGCAGCAACACAGTCAGCACAGAATGAACAGTGGCATCTGCTCACACGGCAGAAGGAGCAGCAGGGAAAGCTAGTGCTCTGCTATTTCAGCACACAAGCAGCTTTGCAACGGGGTCACCATCATTGCAGTCTCTCCTCGGTTTCATACCTAAAAGTCCATTTGAATCCAAATTCTCAGGTGGTGTCTCTCAGCTGCCCAGCAGCACAGTTAGTACAGCACGAACGTTTGGCCTCTGCTCCCACAGCAGAAGAGCCAGGATTGAAAGCTGGTGCTGGACCTGTTCAGCACACAATCCCTTTTACATTGGTGCATTCATCGTTGCTTTCACTGCTCACTTTCATACAGGAAAAGCATTTGAATAGAATCAGTCCAGAGGCTGCTCTCTGCTGCGCAGGAACACAGTCAGCACAGAATGAACAGTGGCATCTGCTCACACGGCAGAAGGAGCAGCAGGGAAAGCTAGTGCTCTGCTTCTTCAGCACACAAGCAGCTTTGCAACGGTGTCACCATCATTGCAGTCTCTCCTCGGTTTCATACCTAAAAGTCCATTTGAATCCAAATTCTCAAGCGGTCTCAGCTGCCCAGCAGCACAGTGAGTACAGCACGAACGTTTGGCCTCTGCTCCCACAGCAGAAGAGCAAGGATTGAAAGCTGGTGCTGGACCTGTTCAGCGCACAATCCCCTTTACGTTGGTGCATCCATCGTTGCTTTCACTGCTAACACTCGTACAGGAAAAGCATTTGAATAGAATCAGTCCAGAGCCTGCTCCCTGCTGGCAGCAACACAGCACAGAATGAACAGTGGCATCTGCTCACACGGCAGAAGGAGCAGCAGGGAAAGCTAGTGCTGTGTCTCTTCAGCACACAAGAAGCTTTGCAACGGGGTCACCATCATTGCAGTCTCTCCTCGGTTTCATACCTAAAAGTCCATTTGAATCCAAATTCTCAGGTGGTGTCTCTCAGCTGCCCAGCAGCACAGTTAGTACAGCACGAACGTTTGGCCTCTGCTCCCACATCAGAAGAGCCAGGATTGAAAGCTGGTGCTGGACCTGTTCAGCACACAATCACCTTTACATTGGTGCCTCCATCGTTGCTTTCACTGCTCCCATTCATACAGGAAAAGCATTTGAATGGAATCAGTCCAGAGGCTGCTCTCTGCTGCGCAGCAACACAGTCAGCACAGAATGAACAGTGGCATCTGCTCACACGGCAGAAGGAGCAGCAGGGAAAGCTAGTGCTCTGCTTCTTCAGCACACAAGCAGCTTTGTAACGGGGTCACCATCATTGCAGTCTCTCCTCGGTTTCCTACCTAAAAGTCCATTTGAATCCAAATTCTCAGGTGGTGTCTCTCAGCTGCCCAGCAGCACAGTTATTACAGCACGAACGTTTGGCCTCTGCTCCCACATCAGAAGAGCCAGGATTGAAAGCTGGTGCTGGACCTGTTCAGCACACAATCACCTTTACATTGGTGCCTCCATCGTTGCTTTCACTGCTCCCATTCATACAGGAAAAGCATTTGAATGGAATCAGTCCAGAGGCTGCTCTCTGCTGCGCAGCAACACAGTCAGCACAGAATGAACAGTGGCATCTGCTCACACGGCAGAAGGAGCAGCAGGGAAAGCTAGTGCTCTGCTTCTTCAGCACACAAGCAGCTTGCAACGGGGTCACCATCATTGCAGTCTCTCCTCGGCTTCATACCTAAAAGTCCATTTGAATCCAAATTCTCAGGTGGTGTCTCTCAGCTGCCCAGCAGCACAGTGAGTACAGCACGAACGTTTGGCCTCTGCTCCCACAGCAGAAGAGCCAGGATTGAAAGCTGGTGCTGGACCTGTTCAGCACACAATCCCCTTTACATTGGTGCCTCCATCGTTGCTTTCACTGCTAACACTCATACAGGAAAAGCATTTGAATAGAATCCGTCCAGAGCCTGCTCCCTGCTGGCAGCAACACAGCACAGAATGATCAGTGGCATCTGCTCACACGGCAGAAGGAGCAGCAGGGAAAGCTAGTGCTCTGCTTCTTCAGCACACAAGCAGCTTTGCAACGGGGTCACCATCATTGCAGTCTCTCCTCGGTTTCATACCTAAAAGTAAATTTGAATCCAAATTCTCAGGTGGTCTCTCTCAGCTGCCCAGCAGCACAGTTAGTACAGCACGAACGTTTGGCCTCTGCTCCCACAGGAGAAGAGCCAGGATTGAAAGCTGGTGCTGGACCTGTTCAGCACACAATCCCTTTTACATTGGTGCATTCATCGTTGCTTTCACTGCTCACTTTCATACAGGAAAAGCATTTGAATAGAATCAGTCCAGAGGCTGCTCTCTGCTGCGCAGGAACACAGTCAGCACAGAATGAACAGTGGCATCTGCTCACACGGCAGAAGGAGCAGCAGGGAAAGCTAGTGCTCTGCTTCTTCAGCACACAAGCAGCTTTGCAACGGTGTCACCATCATTGCAGTCTCTCCTCGGTTTCATACCTAAAAGTCCATTTGAATCCAAATTCTCAAGCGGTCTCAGCTGCCCAGCAGCACAGTGAGTACAGCACGAACGTTTGGCCTCTGCTCCCACAGCAGAAGAGCAAGGATTGAAAGCTGGTGCTGGACCTGTTCAGCGCACAATCCCCTTTACGTTGGTGCATCCATCGTTGCTTTCACTGCTAACACTCGTACAGGAAAAGCATTTGAATAGAATCAGTCCAGAGCCTGCTCCCTGCTGGCAGCAACACAGCACAGAATGAACAGTGGCATCTGCTCACACGGCAGAAGGAGCAGCAGGGAAAGCTAGTGCTGTGTCTCTTCAGCACACAAGAAGCTTTGCAACGGGGTCACCATCATTGCAGTCTCTCCTCGGTTTCATACCTAAAAGTCCATTTGAATCCAAATTCTCAGGTGGTGTCTCTCAGCTGCCCAGCAGCACAGTTAGTACAGCACGAACGTTTGGCCTCTGCTCCCACATCAGAAGAGCCAGGATTGAAAGCTGGTGCTGGACCTGTTCAGCACACAATCACCTTTACATTGGTGCCTCCATCGTTGCTTTCACTGCTCCCATTCATACAGGAAAAGCATTTGAATGGAATCAGTCCAGAGGCTGCTCTCTGCTGCGCAGCAACACAGTCAGCACAGAATGAACAGTGGCATCTGCTCACACGGCAGAAGGAGCAGCAGGGAAAGCTAGTGCTCTGCTTCTTCAGCACACAAGCAGCTTTGCAACGGGGTCACCATCATTGCAGTCTCTCCTCGGTTTCCTACCTAAAAGTCCATTTGAATCCAAATACTCAGGTGGTGTCTCTCAGCTGCCCAGCAGCACAGTTAGTACAGCACGAACGTTTGGCCTCTGCTCCCACAGCAGAAGAGCCAGGATTGAAAGCTGGTGCTGGACCTGTTCAGCACACAATCCCCTTTACATTGGTGCCTCCATCGTTGCTTTCACTGCTCACATTCATACAGGAAAAGCATTTGAATGGAATCAGTCCAGAGGCTGCTCTCTGCTGCGCAGCAACACAGTCAGCACAGAATGAACAGTGGCATCTGCTCACACGGCAGAAGGAGCAGCAGGGAAAGCTAGTGCTCTGCTTCTTCAGCACACAAGCAGCTTTGTAACGGGGTCACCATCATTGCAGTCTCTCCTCGGTTTCCTACCTAAAAGTCCATTTGAATCCAAATTCTCAGGTGGTGTCTCTCAGCTGCCCAGCAGCACAGTTAGTACAGCACGAACGTTTGGCCTCTGCTCCCACATCAGAAGAGCCAGGATTGAAAGCTGGTGCTGGACCTGTTCAGCACACAATCACCTTTACATTGGTGCCTCCATCGTTGCTTTCACTGCTCACTTTCATACAGGAAAAGCATTTGAATGGAATCAGTCCAGAGGCTGCTCTCTGCTGCGCAGCAACACAGTCAGCACAGAATGAACAGTGGCATCTGCTCACACGGCAGAAGGAGCAGCAGGGAAAGCTAGTGCTCTGCTTCTTCAGCACACAAGCAGCTTGCAACGGGGTCACCATCATTGCAGTCTCTCCTCGGCTTCATACCTAAAAGTCCATTTGAATCCAAATTCTCAGGTGGTGTCTCTCAGCTGCCCAGCAGCACAGTGAGTACAGCACGAACGTTTGGCCTCTGCTCCCACAGCAGAAGAGCCAGGATTGAAAGCTGGTGCTGGACCTGTTCAGCACACAATCCCCTTTACATTGGTGCCTCCATCGTTGCTTTCACTGCTAACACTCATACAGGAAAAGCATTTGAATAGAATCCGTCCAGAGCCTGCTCCCTGCTGGCAGCAACACAGCACAGAATGATCAGTGGCATCTGCTCACACGGCAGAAGGAGCAGCAGGGAAAGCTAGTGCTCTGCTTCTTCAGCACACAAGCAGCTTTGCAACGGGGTCACCATCATTGCAGTCTCTCCTCGGTTTCATACCTAAAAGTAAATTTGAATCCAAATTCTCAGGTGGTCTCTCTCAGCTGCCCAGCAGCACAGTTAGTACAGCACGAACGTTTGGCCTCTGCTCCCACAGCAGAAGAGCCAGGATTGAAAGCTGGTGCTGGACCTGTTCAGCACACAATCCCTTTTACATTGGTGCATTCATCGTTGCTTTCACTGCTCACTTTCATTCAGGAAAAGCATTTGAATGGAATCAGTCCAGAGGCTGCTCTCTGCTGCGCAGCAACACAGTCAGCACAGAATGAACAGTGGCATCTGCTCACACGGCAGAAGGAGCAGCAGGGAAAGCTAGTGCTCTGCTTCTTCAGCACACAAGCAGCTTTGCAACGGGGTCACCGTCATTGCAGTCTCTCCTCGGGTTCATACCTAAAAGTCCATTTGAATCCAAATTCTCAGGTGGTGTCTCTCAGCTGCCCAGCAGCACAGTGAGTACAGCACGAACGTTTGGCCTCTGCTCCCACAGCAGAAGAGCCAGGATTGAAAGCTGGTGCTGGACCTGTTCAGCACACAATCCCTTTTACATTGGTGCCTCCATCGTTGCTTTCACTGCTCACTTTCATACAGGAAAAGCATTTGAATGGAATCAGTCCAGAGCCTGCTCTCTGCTGCGCAGCAACACAGTCAGCACAGAATGAACAGTGGCATCTGCTCACACGGCAGAAGGAGCAGCAGGGAAAGCTAGTGCTCTGCTTCTTCAGCACACAAGCAGCTTTGCAACGGGGTCACCATCATTGCAGTCTCTCCTCGGGTTCATACCTAAAAGTCCATTTGAATCCGAATTCTCAGGTGGTGTCTCTCAGCTGCCCAGCAGCACAGTTAGTACAGCACGAACGTTTGGCCTCTGCTCCCACAGCAGAAGAGCCAGGATTGAAAGTTGGTGCTGGACCTGTTCAGCACACAATCACCTTTACATTGGTGCCTCCATCGTTGTTTTCACTGCTCACATTCATACAGGAAAAGCATTTGAATGGAATCAGTCCAGAGGCTGCTCTCTGCTGCGCAGCAACACAGTCAGCACAGAATGAACAGTGGCATCTGCTCACACGGCAGAAGGAGCAGCAGGGAAAGCTAGTGCTCTTCTTCTTCAGCACACAAGCAGCTTTGCAACGGGGTCACCATCATTGCAGTCTCTCCTCGGTTTCCTACCTAAAAGTCCATTTGAATCCGAATTCTCAGGTGGTGTCTCTCAGCTGCCCAGCAGCACAGTGAGTACAGCACGAACGTTTGGCCTCTGCTCCCACAGCAGAAGAGCCAGGATTGAAAGCTGGTGCTGGACCTGTTCAGCACACAATCCCCTTTACATTGGTGCCTCCATCGTTGCTTTCACTGCTCACTTTCATACAGGAAAAGCATTTGAATGGAATCAGTCCAGAGCCTGCTCTCTGCTGCGCAGCAACACAGTCAGCACAGAATGAACAGTGGCATCTGCTCACACGGCAGAAGGAGCAGCAGGGAAAGCTAGTGCTCTGCTTCTTCAGCACACAAGCAGCTTTGCAACGGGGTCACCATCATTGCAGTCTCTCCTCGGTTTCATACCTAAAAGTCCATTTGAATCCAAATTCTCAGGTGGTGTCTCTCAGCTGCCCAGCAGCACAGTTAGTACAGCACGAACGTTTGGCCTCTGCTCCCACAGCAGAAGAGCCAGGATTGAAAGCTGGTGCTGGACCTGTTCAGCACACAATCACCTTTACATTGGTGCCTCCATCGTTGTTTTCACTGCTCACATTCATACAGGAAAAGCATTTGAATGGAATCAGTCCAGAGGCTGCTCTCTGCTGCGCAGCAACACAGTCAGCACAGAATGAACAGTGGCATCTGCTCACACGGCAGAAGGAGCAGCAGGGAAAGCTAGTGCTCTGCTTCTTCAGCACACAAGCAGCTTTGCAACGGGGTCACCATCATTGCAGTCTCTCCTCGGTTTCCTACCTAAAAGTCCATTTGAATCCGAATTCTCAGGTGGTGTCGCTCAGCTGCCCAGCAGCACAGTGAGTACAGCACGAACGTTTGGCCTCTGCTCCCACAGCAGAAGAGCAAGGATTGAAAGCTGGTGCTGGACCTGTTCAGCACACAATCCCCTTTACATTGGTGCCTCCATCGTTGCTTTCACTGCTCACTTTCATACAGGAAAAGCATTTGAATGGAATCAGTCCAGAGCCTGCTCTCTGCTGCGCAGCAACACAGTCAGCACAGAATGAACAGTGGCATCTGCTCACACGGCAGAAGGAGCAGCAGGGAAAGCTAGTGCTCTGCTTCTTCAGCACACAAGCAGCTTTGCAACGGGGTCACCATCATTGCAGTCTCTCCTCGGGTTCATACCTAAAAGTCCATTTGAATCCAAATTCTCAGGTGGTGTCTCTCAGCTGCCCAGCAGCACAGTGAGTACAGCACGAACGTTTGGCCTCTGCTCCCACAGCAGAAGAGCCAGGATTGAAAGCTGGTGCTGGACCTGTTCAGCACACAATCCCCTTTACATTGGTGCCTCCATCGTTGCTTTCACTGCTAACACTCATACAGGAAAAACATTTGAATGGAATCAGTCCAGAGCCTGCTCTCTGCTGCGCAGCAACACAGTCAGCACAGAATGAAGAGTGGCATCTGCTCACACGGCAGAAGGACCAGCAGGGAAAGCTAGTGCTCTGCTTCTTCAGCACACAAGCAGCTTTGCAACGGTGTCACCATCATTGCAGTCTCTCCTCGGTTTCATACCTAAAAGGCCATTTGAATACAAATTCTCAGGTGGTCCCTCTCAGCTGCCCAGCAGCACAGTGAGTACAGGACGAACGTTTGGCATCTGCTCCCACAGCAGAAGAGCAAGGATTGAAAGCTGGTGCTGGACCTGTTCAGCACACAATCACCTTTACATTGGTGCCTCCATCGTTGTTTTCACTGCTAACACTCATACAGGAAAAGCATTTGAATAGAATCAGTCCAGAGCCTGCTTCCTTATGGCAAAAACACAGCACAGAATGAACAGTGGCATCTGCTCACACGGCAGAAGGACCAGCAGGGACAGCTAGGGCTGTGTCTCCTCAGCACACAAGCAGCTTTGCAACGGGGTCACCATCATTGCAGTCTCTCCTCGGTTTCATACCTAAAAGTCCATTTGAATCCAAATTCTCAGGTGGTCTCTCTCAGCTGCCCAGCAGCACAGTGAGTACAGCACGAACGTTTGGCCTCTGCTCCCACAGCAGAAGAGCCAGGATTGAAAGCTGGTGCTGGACCTGTTCAGCACACAATCACGTTTACATTGGTGCCTCCATCGTTGCTTTCACTGCTAACACTCATACAGGAAAAGCATTTGAATGGAATCAGTCCAGAGCCTGCTCTCTGCTGCGCAGCAACACAGTCAGCGCAGAATGAACAGTGGGTTCTGCTTGCACAGCAGAAGGACCAGCAGGGAAAGCTAGTGCTCTGCTTCTTCAGCACAGAAGCAGCTTTGCAACGGGGTCACCATCATTGCAGACTCTCCTCGGTTTCATACCTAAAAGTCCATTTGAATCCAAATTCTCAGGTGGTCTCAGCTGCCCAGCAGCACAGTGAGTACAGCACGAACGTTTGGCCTCTGCTCCCACAGCAGAAGAGCCAGGATTGAAAGCTGGTGCTGGACCTGTTCAGCACACAATCGCGTTTACATTGGTGCCTCCATCGTTGCTTTCACTGCTCACTTTCATACAGGAAAAGCATTTGAATGGAATCAGTCCAGAGCCTGCTCTCTGCTGCGCAGCAACACAGTCAGCACAGAATGAACAGTGGATTCTGCTCGCACAGCAGAAGGACCAGCAGGGAAAGCTAGTGCTGGGCTTCTTCAGTACACAAGCAGCTTTGCAACGGGGTCACCATCATTGCAGTCTCTCCTCGGTTTCATACCTAAAAGTCCATTTGAATGCAACCTCTCCAAAGCTGCTTCTCAGCTGCCCAGTTGCACAGCGATTAGTGCACGAACTTCTGGCTTCTGCTCCCAGATCCGAAGAGCCGGGAGCAAAAGCATGTGCTGGGCATCTTCAGTACACATTCAGCTTTGCAAGTGTGTCACCATCATTGCTGTCGCTCCTCGCTTTCATACCTAAAGGTCCATTTGAATGCACCCTCTTCGGAGCTTGCTCTCGGCTGCCCAGCAGCACAGTGAGTAGAGCACGAACGGTTGCCGTCTGCTAGCACAGTGGAGGAGCCAGGAGGGAAAGCATGTGCTGGGCATCTTCAGCACACAGTCAGATTTGCAACAGTGCCTCCATCATTGCTGACGCTTTTCACTTTCATACCTAGAAGTTCATTTGAATACACCTTCTCCGCTCATTGCTCTTGGCTGTCCAGCGGCACAGTCAGTAGAGCACGAACGTCTTGCCTCTGCTCCCAGAGCCGAAGAGCCAGGAAGGAAAGCATGTGCTGGGCATGTTCAGCACACAGTCAGCTTTGCAACGGTGTCACCATCATTGCTGTTGCTCCTCGCTTTCATACCTAAAGGTCCATTTGAATGCACCCTCTTCGGAGCCTGCTCTCGGCTGCCGAGCAGCACAGTGAGTAGAGCACGAACGGTTGCCGTCTGCTGCAAGAGCCGAAGAGCCAGGAGGGAAAGCATGTGCTGGGCATCTTCAGCACACAGTCAGCTTTGCAACGGTGTCACCATCATTGCTGTCGCTCCTCGGTGTCATACCTAAATGTCCATTTGAAAGCTCCCTCTTCGGAGCTTGCTCTCGGCTGCCCAGCTGCACAGTGAGTAGAGCACGAACAGTTGCCGTCTGCTCCCACAGTCGAAGAGCCAGGAGGGAAAGCTGGTGCTCTGAATCTTCTGCACACAGTCAGCTTTGACCCAGTGCGTCCATCATTGCTGTCGCTCCTCACTTTCATACCTAGAAGTTCATTTGAATCCAACTTCTCTGCTCGTTGCTCTTGGCTGCCCAGCAGCACAGTCACTAGAGCACGAACGTCTGGCCTCTGCTCCCAGAGCAGAAGAGCCAGGAGGGAAAGCATGTGCTGGGCATCTTCAGCACACAGTCAGCTTTGCAACGGTGTCACCATCATTGCTGTCGCTCCTCGCTTTCATATGTAAAAGTCCATTTGAATGCAACGTCTCCAAAGCTTGTTCTCGGCTGCCCAGGGGCACAGAGATTAGTGCATGAACGTCTGGCCTCTGCTCTTAGAGCCGAAGAGCCAGGATGGAAAACATGTGCTGGGCATCTTCAGCACACAGTCAGCTTTGCAACGGTGTCACCATCATTGCTGTCGCTCCTCGGTTTCATACCTAAAAGTCCACTCGAATGCAACCTCTACGGAGCTTGCTCTGAGCTGCCAAGTAGCACAGCGATTAGAGCACGAACGTCTGGCCTCTGCTCCCTGAGCCGAAGAGCCAGGAGGGAAAGCATGTGCTGGGCATCTTCAGCACACAGTCAGCTTTGCAATGCTGTCACCATTATTGCTGTCACTCCTCTGTTTCATACCTAAAAGTACATTTGAATGCAACCTCTCAAAAGCTGCTTCTCCGCTGCCCATTATCACAGCGATTAGTGCACAAACGTCTGGCCTCTGCTTCCAGAGCCGAAGAGCCAGGAGGGAAAGCATGTGCTGGGCATCTTCAGCACACAGTTAGCTTTGCAACGGTGTCACCATCATTGCTGTCACTCCTCAGTTTCATACCTAAAAGTCCATTTGAATGTAACCTCTCCGGAGTTTGCTCTGAGCTGCCCAGTAGCACAGCGATGAGAGCACGAACGTCTGTCCTCTGCTCCCAGAGCCGAAGAGCCAGGAGGGAAAGCATGTGCTGGGCATCTTCAGCACACAGTCAGCTTTGCAACGGTGTCACCATCATTGCTGTCGCTCCTCGCTTTCATACCTAAAGGTCCATTTGAATGCACCCTCTTCGGAGCTTGCTCTCGGCTGCCCAGCTGCACAGTGAGTAGAGCACGAACAGTTGCCGTCTGCTCCCACAATCGAAGAGCCAGGAGGGAAAGCTGGTGAAAGCTTAGGGTTAGGGTTAGGGTTACGGTTAGGGTTAGGGTTAGGGTTAGGGGTTAGGGTTAGGGGTTAGGGTTAGGGTTATGGTTAGGGTTAGGGGTTAGGGTTAGGGTTAGGGTTATGGTTAGGTTTAGGGTTAGGGTTAGGGGTAGGGTTAGGGTTAGGGTTAGGGTTGGGTTAGGGTTAGGGTTAGGGTTAGGGTTAGGGTTGCCGTCTGCTCCCACAGTCGAAGAGCCAGGAGGGAAAGCATGTGCGGGGCATCTTCAGCACACAGTCAGCTTTGCAACGGTGTCACCATCATTGCTGTCGCTCCTCGCTTTCATACCTAAATGTCCATTTGAAAGCACCCTCTTCGGAGCTTGCTCTCGGCTGCCCAGCAGCACAGTGAGTAGAGCACGAACGGTTGCCGTCTGCTGCCAGAGCCGAAGAGCCAGGAGGGAAAGCATGTGCTGGGCATCTTCAGCACACAGTCAGCTTTGCAACGGTGTCACCATCATTGCTGTCGCTCCTCGGTTTCATACCTAAAAGTCCAATTGAATGCAATGTCTCCAAAGCTTGTTCTCGGCTGCCCAGGGGCACAGTGATTAGTGCATGAACGTCTGGCCTCTGCTCTTAGAGCCGAAGAGCCAGGATGGAAAACATGTGCTGGGCATCTTCAGCACACAGTCAGCTTTGCAACGGTGTCACCATCATTGCTGTCGCTCCTCGCTTTCATACCTAAAGGTCCATTTGAATGCACCCTCTTCAGAGCTTGCTCTCGGCTGCCCAGCAGCACAGTGAGTAGAGCACGAACGGTTGTCGACTGCTCCCACAGTCGAAGAGCCAGGAGGGAAAGCATGTGCTGGGCATCTTCAGCACACAGTCAGCTTTGCAATGCTGTCACCATTATTGCTGTCACTCCTCGGTTTCATAAGTAAAAGTACATTTGAATGCAACCTCTCCAAAGCTGCTTCTCAGCTGCCCAGTAGCTCAGCGATTAGTGCACGAACGTCTGGCCTCTGCTCCCAGAGCCGAAGAGCCAGGAGGGAAAGCATGCGCTGGGCATCTTCAGCACACAGTCAGCTTTGCAAAGGTGTCACCATCATTGCTGTCGCTCCTCGCTTTCATACTTAAAAGTCCATTTGAGTGCAACCTCTCCGAAGCTTGTTCACGGCTGCCCAGGGGCAGAACGATTAGTGCACGAACTTCTGGCTTCTGCTCCCAGATCCGAAGAGCCAGGAGGGAAAGCATGTGCTGGGCATCTTCAGCACACAGTCGGCTTTGCAACGGTGTCACCATCATTGCTGTCGCTCCTCGCTTTCATACCTAAAGGTCCATTTGAATGCACCCTCTTCGGAGCTTGCTCTCGGCTGCCCAGCTGCACAGTGAGTAGAGCACGAACAGTTGCCGTCTCCTCCCACAATCGAAGAGCCAGGAGGGAAAGCTGGTGAAAGCTTAGGGTTAGGGTTAGGGTTAGGGTTAGGGTTAGGGGTTAGGGTTAGGGGTTAGGGTTAGGGTTAGGGTTAGGGTTAGGGGTTAGGGTTAGGGTTAGGGTTATGGTTAGGTTTAGTGTTAGGGTTAGGGTTAGGGGTAGGGTTAGGGTTAGGGTTAGGGTTAGGGTTGGGTTAGGGTTAGGGTTAGGGTTAGGGTTAGGGTTGCCGTCTGCTCCCACAGTCGAAGAGCCAGGAGGGAAAGCATGTGCGGGGCATCTTCAGCACACAGTCAGCATTGCAACAGTGCCTCCATCATTGCTGACGCTTTTCACTTTCATACCTAGAAGTTCATTTGAATACACCTTCTCCGCTCATTGCTCTTGGCTGTCCAGCGACACAGTCAGTAGAGCACGAACGTCTGGCCTTTGCTCCCACAGTCGAAGAGCCAGGAAGGAAAGCATGTGCTGGGCATCTTCAGCACACAGTCAGCTTTGCAACGGTGTCACCATCATTGCTGTCGCTCCTCGCTTTCATACCTAAAGGTCCATTTGAATGCACCCTCGTCGGAGCTTGCTCTCGGCTGCCCAGCAGCACAGTGAGTAGAGCACGAACGGTTGACGTCTGCTGCCAGAGATGAAAAGCCAGGAGGGAAAGCATGTGCTGGGCATCTTCAGCACACAGTCAGCTTTGCAACGGTGTCACCATCATTGCTGTCGCTCCTCGGTTTCATACCTAAAAGTCCACTCGAATGCAACCTCTGCGGAGCTTGCTCTGAGCTGCCAAGTAGCACAGCGATTAGAGCACGAACGTCTGCCCTCTGCTCCCAGAGCCGAAGAGCCAGGAGGGAAAGCATGTGCTGGGCATCTTCAGCACACAGTCAGCTTTGCAACGGTGTCACCATCATTGCTGTCGCTCCTCGTTTTCATACGTAAAAGTCCATTTGAATGCAACGTCTCCAAAGCTTGTTCTCGGCTGCCCAGGGGAACAGTGATTAGTGCATGAACGTCTGGCCTCTGCTCTTAGAGCTGAAGAGCCAGGATGGAAAACATGTGCTGGGCATCTTCAGCACACAGTCAGCTTTGCAACGGTGTCACCATCATTGCTGTCGCTCCTCGGTTTCATACTTAAAAGTCCATTTGACTGCAACCTCTCCGAAGCTTGTTCTCGGCTGCCCAGGGGCAGAGCGATTAGTGCACGAACGTCTGGCTTCTTCTCCCAGATCCGAAGAGCCAGGAGGGAAAGCATGTGCTGGGCATCTTCAGGACACAGTCAGCTTTGCAACGGTGTCACCATCATTGCTGTCGCTCCTCGATTTCATACCTAAACGTCCATTTGAAAGCACCCTCTTCGGAGCTTGCTCTCGGCTGCCCAGCAGCACAGTGAGTAGAGCACGAACGGTTGCCGTCTGCTAGCACAGTGGAGGAGCGAGGAGGGAAAACATGTGCTGGGCATCTTCAGCACAGAGTCAGCTTTGCAACGGTGTCACCATCATTGCTGTCGCTCCTCGCTTTCATACTTACAGGTCCATTTGAATGCACCCTCTTCGAAGCATGCTCTCAGCTGCCCAGCAGCACAGTGAGTAGAGCACGAACAGTTGCCGTCTGCTCCCACAATCGAAGAGCCAGGAGGGAAAGCTGGTGCTCTGAATCTTCTGCACACAGTCAGCTTTGCAACAGTGCCTCCATCATTGCTGTCGCTCCTCACTTTCATGCCGAGAAGTTCATTTGAATCCAACTTCTCTGCTCGTTGCTCTTGGCTGCCCAGCAGCACAGTCAGTAGAGCACGAACGTCTGGCCTCTGCTCTCAGAGCCGAAGAGCCAGGAGGGAAAGCATGTGCTGGGCATCTTCAGCACACAGTCAGCTTTGCAACGGTGTCACCATCATTGCTGTCGCTCCTCGCTTTCATACTTAAAAGTCCATTTGAGTGCAACCTCTCCGAAGCTTGTTCTCGGCTGCCCAGGGGCAGAGCGATTAGTGCACGAACGTCTGGCTTCTTCTCCCAGATCCGAAGAGCCAGGAGGGAAAGCATGTGCTGGGCATCTTCAGGACACAGTCAGCTTTGCAACGGTGTCACCATCATTGCTGTCGCTCCTCGATTTCATACCTAAACCTCCATTTGAAAGCACCCACTTCGGAGCTTGCTCTCGGCTGCCCAGCAGCACAGTGAGTAGAGCACGAACGGTTGCCGTCTGCTAGCACAGTGGAGGAGCGAGGAGGGAAAACATGTGCTGGGCATCTTCAGCACACAGTCAGCTTTGCAACGGTGTCACCATCATTGCTGTCGCTCCTCGCTTTCATACTTAAAGGTCCATTTGAATGCACCCTCTTCGAAGCATGCTCTCAGCTGCCCAGCAGCACAGTGAGTAGAGCACGAACAGTTGCCGTCTGCTCCCACAATCGAAGAGCCAGGAGGGAAAGCTGGTGCTCTGAATCTTCTGCACACAGTCAGCTTTGCAACAGTGCCTCCATCATTGCTGTCGCTCCTCACTTTCATGCCGAGAAGTTCATTTGAATCCAACTTCTCTGCTCATTGCTCTTGGCTGTCCAGCGGCACAGTCAGTAGAGCACGAACGTCTTGCCTCTGCTCCCAGAGCCGAAGAGCCAGGAAGGAAAGCATGTGCTGGGCATGTTCAGCACACAGTCAGCTTTGCAACGGTGTCACCATCATTGCTGTTGCTCCTCGCTTTCATACCTAAAGGTCCATTTGAATGCGCCCTCTTCGGAGCTTGCTCTCGGCTGCCGAGCAGCACAGTGAGTAGAGCACGAAGGGTTGCCGTCTGCTGCAAGAGCCGAAGAGCCAGGAGGGAAAGCATGTGCTGGGCATCTTCAGCACACAGTCAGCTTTGCAACGGTGTCACCATCATTGCTGTCGCTCCTCGGTGTCATACCTAAATGTCCATTTGAAAGCTCCCTCTTCGGAGCTTGCTCTCGGCTGCCCAGCTGCACAGTGAGTAGAGCACGAACAGTTGCCGTCTGCTCCCACAATCGAAGAGCCAGGAGGGAAAGCTGGTGCTCTGAATCTTCTGCACACAGTCAGCTTTGACCCAGTGCGTCCATCATTGCTGTCGCTCCTCACTTTCATACCTAGAAGTTCATTTGAATCCAACTTCTCTGCTCGTTGCTCTTGGCTGCCCAGCAGCACAGTCACTAGAGCACGAACGTCTGGCCTCTGCTCCCAGAGCAGAAGAGCCAGGAGGGAAAGCATGTGCTGGGCATCTTCAGCACACAGTCAGCTTTGCAACGGTGTCACCATCATTGCTGTCGCTCCTCGCTTTCATATGTAAAAGTCCATTTGAATGCAACGTCTCCAAAGCTTGTTCTCGGCTGCCCAGGGGCACAGAGATTAGTGCATGAACGTCTGGCCTCTGCTCTTAGAGCCGAAGAGCCAGGATGGAAAACATGTGCTGGGCATCTTCAGCACACAGTCAGCTTTGCAACGGTGTCACCATCATTGCTGTCGCTCCTCGGTTTCATACCTAAAAGTCCACTCGAATGCAACCTCTACGGAGCGTGCTCTGAGCTGCCAAGTAGCACAGCGATTAGAGCACGAACGTCTGGCCTCTGCTCCCTGAGCCGAAGAGCCAGGAGGGAAAGCATGTGCTGGGCATCTTCAGCACACAGTCAGCTTTGCAATGCTGTCACCATTATTGCTGTCACTCCTCTGTTTCATACCTAAAAGTACATTTGAATGCAACCTCTCAAAAGCTGCTTCTCCGCTGCCCATTATCACAGCGATTAGTGCACGAACGTCTGGCCTCTGCTTCCAGAGCCGAAGAGCCAGGAGGGAAAGCATGTGCTGGGCATCTTCAGCACACAGTTAGCTTTGCAACGGTGTCACCATCATTGCTGTCACTCCTCAGTTTCATACCTAAAAGTCCATTTGAATGTAACCTCTCCGGAGTTTGCTCTGAGCTGCCCAGTAGCACAGCGATGAGAGCACGAACGTCTGTCCTCTGCTCCCAGAGCCGAAGAGCCAGGAGGGAAAGCATGTGCTGGGCATCTTCAGCACACAGTCAGCTTTGCAACGGTGTCACCATCATTGCTGTCGCTCCTCGCTTTCATACCTAAAGGTCCATTTGAATGCACCCTCTTCGGAGCTTGCTCTCGGCTGCCCGGCTGCACAGTGAGTAGAGCACGAACAGTTGCCGTCTGCTCCCACAATCGAAGAGCCAGGAGGGAAAGCTGGTGAAAGCTTAGGGTTAGGGTTAGGGTTACGGTTAGGGTTAGGGTTAGGGTTAGGGGTTAGGGTTAGGGGTTAGGGTTAGGGTTATGGTTAGGGTTAGGGTTAGGGGTTAGGGTTAGGGTTAGGGTTATGGTTAGGTTTAGGGTTAGGGTTAGGGGTAGGGTTAGGGTTAGGGTTAGGGTTGGGTTAGGGTTAGGGTTAGGGTTAGGGTTAGGGTTAGGGTTGCCGTCTGCTCCCACAGTCGAAGAGCCAGGAGGGAAAGCATGTGCGGGGCATCTTCAGCACACAGTCAGCTTTGCAATGCTGTCACCATTATTGCTGTCACTCCTCGGTTTCATACCTAAAAGGACATTTGAATGCAAGCCCTCCAAAGCTGCTTTTCAGCTGCCCAGTAGCACAGCGATTAGTGCACGAACTTCTGGCTTCTGCTCCCAGATCCGAAGAGCCGGGAGGGAAAGCATGTGCTGGGCATCTTCAGCACACAGTCAGCTTTGCAACGGTGTCACCATCATTGCTGTCGCTCCTCGCTTTCATACCTAAAGGTCCATTTGAAACCGCCCTCTTCGGAGCTTGCTCTCGGCTGCCCAGCAGCACAGTGAGTAGAGCACGAACGGTTGCCGTCTGCTAGCACAGTGGAGGAGCCAGGAGGGAAAGCATATGCTGGGCATCTTCAGCACACAGTCAGCTTTGCAACAGTGCCTCCATCATTGCTGACGCTTTTCACTTTCATACCTAGAAGTTCATTTGAATACACCTTCTCCGCTCATTGCTCTTGGCTGTCCAGCGGCACAGTCAGTAGAGCACGAACGTCAGGCCTCTGCACCCAGAGCCGAAGAGCCAGGAGGGAAAGCATGTGCTGGGCATCTTCAGCACACAGTCAGCTTTGCAACGGTGTCACCATCATTGCTGTCGCTCCTCGCTTTCATACCTAAATGTCCATTTGAAAGCACCCTCTTCGGAGCTTGCTCTCGGCTGCCCAGCAGCACAGTGAGTAGAGCACGAACGGTTGCCGTCTGCTGCCAGAGCCGAAGAGCCAGGAGGGAAAGCATGTGCTGGGCATCTTCAGCACACAGTCAGCTTTGCAACGGTGTCACCATCATTGCTGTCGCTCCTCGGTTTCATATGTAAAAGTCCAATTGAATGCAATGTCTCCAAAGCTTGTTCTCGGCTGCCCAGGGGCACAGTGATTAGTGCATGAACGTCTGGCCTCTGCTCTTAGAGCCGAAGAGCCAGGATGGAAAACATGTGCTGGGCATCTTCAGCACACAGTCAGCTTTGCAACGGTGTCACCATCATTGCTGTCGCTCCTCGCTTTCATACCTAAAGGTCCATTTGAATGCACCCTCTTCAGAGCTTGCTCTCGGCTGCCCAGCAGCACAGTGAGTAGAGCACGAACGGTTGTCGTCTGCTCCCACAGTCGAAGAGCCAGGAGGGAAAGCATGTGCTGGGCATCTTCAGCACACAGTCAGCTTTGCAATGCTGTCACCATTATTGCTGTCACTCCTCGGTTTCATAAGTAAAAGTACATTTGAATGCAACCTCTCCAAAGCTGCTTCTCAGCTGCCCAGTAGCTCAGCGATTAGTGCACGAACGTCTGGCCTCTGCTCCCAGAGCCGAAGAGCCAGGAGGGAAAGCATGTGCTGGGCATCTTCAGCACACAGTCAGCTTTGCAACGGTGTCACCATCATTGCTGTCGCTCCTCGCTTTCATACTTAAAAGTCCATTTGAGTGCAACCTCTCCGAAGCTTGTTCTCGGCTGCCCAGGGGCAGAACGATTAGTGCACGAACTTCTGGCTTCTGCTTCCAGATCCGAAGAGCCAGGAGGGAAAGCATGTGCTGGGCATCTTCAGCACACAGTCAGCTTTGCAACGGTGTCACCATCATTGCTGTCGCTCCTCGCTTTCATACCTAAAGGTCCATTTGAATGCACCCTCTTCGGAGCTTGCTCTCGGCTGCCCAGCTGCACAGTGAGTAGAGCACGAACAGTTGCCGTCTGCTCCCACAATCGAAGAGCCAGGAGGGAAAGCTGGTGAAAGCTTAGGGTTAGGGTTAGGGTTAGGGTTAGGGTTAGGGGTTAGGGTTAGGGGTTAGGGTTAGGGTTAGGGTTAGGGGTTAGGGTTAGGGTTAGGGTTATGGTTAGGTTTAGTGTTAGGGTTAGGGTTAGGGGTAGGGTTAGGGTTAGGGTTAGGGTTAGGGTTGGGTTAGGGTTAGGGTTAGGGTTAGGGTTAGGGTTGCCGTCTGCTCCCACAGTCGAAGAGCCAGGAGGGAAAGCATATGCGGGGCATCTTCAGCACACAGTCAGCTTTGCAATGCTGTCACCATTATTGCTGTCACTCCTCGGTTTCATACCTAAAAGTACATTTGAATGCAACCTCTCCAACGCTGCTTCTCAGCTGCCAGTAGCACAGCGATTAGTGCACGAACTTCTGGCCTCTACTCCGAGATCCTAAGAGCCGGGAGGGAAAGCATGTGCTGGGCATCTTCAGCACACAGTCGGCTTTGCAACGGTGTCACCACCATTGCTGTCGCTCCTCGCTTTCATACCTAAAGGTCAATTTGAATGCACCCTCTTCAGAGCTTGCTCTCGGCTGCGCAGCTGCACAGTGAGTAGAGCAAGAACGGTTGCCGTCTGCTAGCACAGTGGAGGAGCCAGGAGGGAAAGCATGTGCTGGGCATCTTCAGCACACAGTCAGCATTGCAACAGTGCCTCCATCATTGCTGACGCTTTTCACTTTCATACCTAGAAGTTCATTTGAATACACCTTCTCCGCTCATTGCTCTTGGCTGTCCAGCGGCACAGTCAGTAGAGCACGAACGTCTGGCCTTTGCTCCCAGAGCCGAAGAGCCAGGAAGGAAAGCATGTGCTGGGCATCTTCAGCACACAGTCAGCTTTGCAACGGTGTCACCATCATTGCTGTCGCTCCTCGCTTTCATACCTAAAGGTCCATTTGAATGCACCCTCGTCGGAGCTTGCTCTCGGCTGCCCAGCAGCACAGTGAGTAGAGCACGAACGGTTGACGTCTGCTGCCAGAGATGAAAAGCCAGGAGGGAAAGCATGTGCTGGGCATCTTCAGCACACAGTCAGCTTTGCAACGGTGTCACCATCATTGCTGTCGCTCCTCGTTTTCATACGTAAAAGTCCATTTGAATGCAACGTCTCCAAAGCTTGTTCTCGGCTGCCCAGGGGCACAGTGATTAGTGCATGAACGTCTGGCCTCTGCTCTTAGAGCTGAAGAGCCAGGATGGAAAATATGTGCTGGGCATCTTCAGCACACAGTCAGCTTTGCAACGGTGTCACCATCATTGCTGTCGCTCCTCGGTTTCATACTTAAAAGTCCATTTGAGTGCAACCTCTCCGAAGCTTGTTCTCGGCTGCCCAGGGGCAGAGCGATTAGTGCACAAACGTCTGGCTTCTTCTCCCAGATCCGAAGAGCCAGGAGGGAAAGCATGTGCTGCGCATCTTCAGCACACAGTCAGCTTTGCAACGGTGTCACCATCATTTCTGTCGCTCCTCGCTTTCATACTTAAAGGTCCATTTGAATGCACCCTCTTCGAAGCATGCTCTCAGCTGCCCAGCAGCACAGTGAGTAGAGCACGAACAGTTGCCGTCTGCTCCCACAATCGAAGAGCCAGGAGGGAAAGCTGGTGCTCTGAATCTTCTGCACACAGTCAGCTTTGCAACAGTGCCTCCATCATTGCTGTCGCTCCTCACTTTCATGCCGAGAAGTTCATTTGAATCCAACTTCTCTGCTCATTGCTCTTGGCTGTCCAGCGGCACAGTCAGTAGAGCACGAACGTCTTGCCTCTGCTCCCAGAGCCGAAGAGCCAGGAGGGAAAGCATGTGCTGGGCATGTTCAGCACACAGTCAGCTTTGCAACGGTGTCACCATCATTGCTGTTGCTCCTCGCTTTCATACCTAAAGGTCCATTTGAATGCACCCTCTTCGGAGCCTGCTCTCGGCTGCCGAGCAGCACAGTGAGTAGAGCACGAACGGTTG
>NW_026892766.1:372500-385000 GCF_033815535.1 Pezoporus flaviventris | reverse complement strand
TGCATGAACGTCTGGCCTCTGCTCTTAGAGCTGAAGAGCCAGGATGGAAAACATGTGCTGGGCATCTTCAGCACACAGTCAGCTTTGCAACGGTGTCACCATCATTGCTGTCGCTCCTCGCTTTCATACTTAAAAGTCCATTTGAGTGCAACCTCTCCGAAGCTTGTTCTCGGCTGCCCAGGGGCAGAGCGATTAGTGCACAAACGTCTGGCTTCTTCTCCCAGATCCGAAGAGCCAGGAGGGAAAGCATGTGCTGGGCATCTTCAGCACACAGTCAGCTTTGCAACGGTGTCACCATCATTGCTGTCGCTCCTCGCTTTCATACCTAAACGTCCATTTGAAAGCACCCTCTTCGGAGCTTGCTCTCGGCTGCCTAGCAGCACAGTGAGTAGAGCACAAACGGTTGCCGTCTGCTAGCACAGTGGAGGAGCGAGGAGGGAAAACATGTGCTGGGCATCTTCAGCACACAGTCAGCTTTGCAACAGTGTCACCATCATTGCTGTCGCTCCTCGCTTTCATACTTAAAGGTCCATTTGAATGCACCCTCTTCGAAGCATGCTCTCAGCTGCCCAGCAGCACAGTGAGTAGAGCACGAACAGTTGCCGTCTGCTCCCACAATCGAAGAGCCAGCAGGGAAAGCTGGTGCTCTGAATCTTCTGCACACAGTCAGCTTTGCAACAGTGCCTCCATCATTGCTGTCGCTCCTCACTTTCATACCGAGAAGTTCATTTGAATCCAACTTCTCTGCTCGTTGCTCTTGGCTGCCCAGCAGCACAGTGAGGAGAGCACGAACGGTTGCCGTCTGCTCCCACAGTCGAAGAGCCAGGAGGGAAAGCATGTGCTGGGCATCTTCAGCACACAGTCAGCTTTGCAACGGTGTCACCATCATTGCTGTCGCTCCTCGCTTTCCTACCTAAAGGTCCATTTGAATGCACCCTCTTCGGAGCTTGCTCTCGGCTGCCCAGCAGCACAGTGAGTAGAGCACGAACGGTTGCCGTCTGCTCCCACAGTCGAAGAGCCAGGAGGGAAAGCATGCGCTGGGCATCTTCAGCACACAGTTAGCTTTGCAAGGGTGTCACCATCATTGCTGTCGCTCCTCGGTTTCATACCTAAAAGTCCACTCGAATGCAACCTCTACGGAGCTTGCTCTGAGCTGCCAAGTAGCACAGCGATTAGAGCACGAACGTCTGGCCTCCGCTCCCAGAGCCGAAGAGCCAGGAGGGAAAGCATGTGCTGGGCATCTTCAGCACACAGTCAGCTTTGCAACGGTGTCACCATCATTGCTGTCGCTCCTCGGTTTCATACTTAAAAGTCCATTTGAGTGCAACCTCTCCGAAGCTTGTTCTCGGCTGCCCAGGGGCAGAACGATAAGTGCACGAACGTCTGGCTTCTGCTCCCAGATCCGAAGAGCCAGGAGGGAAAGCATGTGCTGGGCATCTTCAGCACACAGTCAGCTTTGCAACGGTGTCACCATCATTGCTGTCGCTCCTCGGTGTCATACCTAAAGGTCCATTTGAATGCACCCTCTTCGGAGCTTGCTCTCGGCTGCCCAGCTGCACAGTGAGTAGAGCACGAACAGTTGCCGTCTGCTCCCACAATCGAAGAGCCAGGAGGGAAAGCTGGTGAAAGCTTAGGGTTAGGTTTAGGGTTAGGGTTAGGGGTTAGGGTTAGGTGTTAGGGTTAGGGTTTGGGTTAGGGTTAGGGTTAGGGTTTAGTGTTAGGGTTAGGGTTATGGTTAGGTTTAGGGTTAGGGTTAGGGTTAGGGGTAGGGTTAGGGTTAGGGTTAGGGTTAGGGCTGGGTTAGGGTTAGGGTTAGGGTTAGGGTTAGGGTTGCCGTCTGCTCCCACAGTCGAAGAGCCAGGAGGGAAAGCTGGTGCTCTGAATCTTCTGCACACAGTCAGCTTTGCAACAGTGCCTCCATCATTGCTGTCGCTCCTCACTTTCATACCGAGAAGTTCATTTGAATCCAACTTCTCTGCTCGTTGCTCTTGGCTGCCCAGCAGCACAGTCAGTAGAGCACGAACGTCTGGCCTCTGCTCCCAGATCCGAAGAGCCGGCAGGGAAAGCATGTGCTGGGCATCTTCAGCACACTGTCAGCTTTGCAACGGTGTCACCATCATTGCTGTCGCTCCTCGCTTTCATACCTAAAGGTCCATTTGAATGCACCCTCTTCGGAGCTTGCTCTCGGCTGCCCAGCTGCACAGTGAGTAGAGCACGAACAGTTGCCGTCTGCTCCCACAATCGAAGAGCCAGGAGGGAAACCTGGTGAAAGCTTAAGGTTAGGGTTAGGGTTAGGGTTAGGGTTAGGGTTAGGGGTTAGGGTTAGGGGTTAGGGTTAGGGTTAGGGTTAGGGTTAGGGTTAGGGGTTAGGGTTAGGGTTAGGGTTATGGTTAGGTTTAGGGTTAGGGTTAGTGTTAGGGGTATGGTTAGGGATAGGGTTAGGGTTAGGGTTAGAGATAGGGTTGCCCTATGCTCCCACAGTCGAAGAGCCAGGAGGGAAAGCATGTGCTGGGCATCTTCAGCACACAGTTAGCTTTGCAACGGTGTCACCATCATTGCTGTCGCTCCTCGCTTTCATACCTAAAAGTCCACTCGAATGCAACCTCTACGGAGCTTGCTCTGAGCTGCCAAGTAGCACAGCGATTAGAGCACGAACGTCTGGCCTCTGCTCCCAGAGCCGAAGAGCCAGGAGGGAAAGCATGTGCTGGGCATCTTCAGCACACAGTCAGCTTTGCAACGGTGTCACCATCATTGCTGTCGCTCCTCGCTTTCATACTTAAAAGTCCATTTGAGTGCAACCTCTCCGAAGCTTGTTCTCGGCTGCCCAGGGGCAGAACGATTAGTGCACGAACGTCTGGCTTCTGCTCCCAGATCCGAAGAGCCAGGAGGGAAAGCATGTGCTGGGCATCTTCAGCACACAGTCAGCTTTGCAACGGTGTCACCATCATTGCTGTCGCTCCTCGTTTTCATACGTAAAAGTCCATTTGAATGCAACGTCTCCGAAGCTTGTTCTCGGCTGCCCAGGGGCACAGTGATTAGTGCATGAACGTCTGGCCTCTGCTCTTAGAGCTGAAGAGCCAGGATGGAAAACATGTGCTGGGCATCTTCAGCACACAGTCAGCTTTGCAACGGTGTCACCATCATTGCTGTCGCTCCTCGCTTTCATACTTAAAAGTCCATTTGAGTGCAACCTCTCCGAAGCTTGTTCTCGGCTGCCCAGGGGCAGAGCGATTAGTGCACAAACGTCTGGCTTCTTCTCCCAGATCCGAAGAGCCAGGAGGGAAAGCATGTGCTGGGCATCTTCAGCACACAGTCAGCTTTGCAACGGTGTCACCATCATTGCTGTCGCTCCTCGCTTTCATACCTAAACGTCCATTTGAAAGCACCCTCTTCGGAGCTTGCTCTCGGCTGCCTAGCAGCACAGTGAGTAGAGCACAAACGGTTGCCGTCTGCTAGCACAGTGGAGGAGCGAGGAGGGAAAACATGTGCTGGGCATCTTCAGCACACAGTCAGCTTTGCAACGGTGTCACCATCATTGCTGTCGCTCCTCGCTTTCATACTTAAAGGTCCATTTGAATGCACCCTCTTCGAAGCATGCTCTCAGCTGCCCAGCAGCACAGTGAGTAGAGCACGAACAGTTGCCGTCTGCTCCCACAATCGAAGAGCCAGCAGGGAAAGCTGGTGCTCTGAATCTTCTGCACACAGTCAGCTTTGCAACAGTGCCTCCATCATTGCTGTCGCTCCTCACTTTCATACCGAGAAGTTCATTTGAATCCAACTTCTCTGCTCGTTGCTCTTGGCTGCCCAGCAGCACAGTGAGGAGAGCACGAACGGTTGCCGTCTGCTCCCACAGTCGAAGAGCCAGGAGGGAAAGCATGTGCTGGGCATCTTCAGCACACAGTCAGCTTTGCAACGGTGTCACCATCATTGCTGTCGCTCCTCGCTTTCCTACCTAAAGGTCCATTTGAATGCACCCTCTTCGGAGCTTGCTCTCGGCTGCCCAGCAGCACAGTGAGTAGAGCACGAACGGTTGCCGTCTGCTCCCACAGTCGAAGAGCCAGGAGGGAAAGCATGCGCTGGGCATCTTCAGCACACAGTTAGCTTTGCAAGGGTGTCACCATCATTGCTGTCGCTCCTCGGTTTCATACCTAAAAGTCCACTCGAATGCAACCTCTACGGAGCTTGCTCTGAGCTGCCAAGTAGCACAGCGATTAGAGCACGAACGTCTGGCCTCCGCTCCCAGAGCCGAAGAGCCAGGAGGGAAAGCATGTGCTGGGCATCTTCAGCACACAGTCAGCTTTGCAACGGTGTCACCATCATTGCTGTCGCTCCTCGGTTTCATACTTAAAAGTCCATTTGAGTGCAACCTCTCCGAAGCTTGTTCTCGGCTGCCCAGGGGCAGAACGATAAGTGCACGAACGTCTGGCTTCTGCTCCCAGATCCGAAGAGCCAGGAGGGAAAGCATGTGCTGGGCATCTTCAGCACACAGTCAGCTTTGCAACGGTGTCACCATCATTGCTGTCGCTCCTCGGTGTCATACCTAAAGGTCCATTTGAATGCACCCTCTTCGGAGCTTGCTCTCGGCTGCCCAGCTGCACAGTGAGTAGAGCACGAACAGTTGCCGTCTGCTCCCACAATCGAAGAGCCAGGAGGGAAAGCTGGTGAAAGCTTAGGGTTAGGTTTAGGGTTAGGGTTAGGGGTTAGGGTTAGGTGTTAGGGTTAGGGTTTGGGTTAGGGTTAGGGTTAGGGTTTAGTGTTAGGGTTAGGGTTATGGTTAGGTTTAGGGTTAGGGTTAGGGTTAGGGGTAGGGTTAGGGTTAGGGTTAGGGTTAGGGCTGGGTTAGGGTTAGGGTTAGGGTTAGGGTTAGGGTTGCCGTCTGCTCCCACAGTCGAAGAGCCAGGAGGGAAAGCTGGTGCTCTGAATCTTCTGCACACAGTCAGCTTTGCAACAGTGCCTCCATCATTGCTGTCGCTCCTCACTTTCATACCGAGAAGTTCATTTGAATCCAACTTCTCTGCTCGTTGCTCTTGGCTGCCCAGCAGCACAGTCAGTAGAGCACGAACGTCTGGCCTCTGCTCCCAGATCCGAAGAGCCGGCAGGGAAAGCATGTGCTGGGCATCTTCAGCACACTGTCAGCTTTGCAACGGTGTCACCATCATTGCTGTCGCTCCTCGCTTTCATACCTAAAGGTCCATTTGAATGCACCCTCTTCGGAGCTTGCTCTCGGCTGCCCAGCTGCACAGTGAGTAGAGCACGAACAGTTGCCGTCTGCTCCCACAATCGAAGAGCCAGGAGGGAAACCTGGTGAAAGCTTAAGGTTAGGGTTAGGGTTAGGGTTAGGGTTAGGGTTAGGGGTTAGGGTTAGGGGTTAGGGTTAGGGTTAGGGTTAGGGTTAGGGTTAGGGGTTAGGGTTAGGGTTAGGGTTATGGTTAGGTTTAGGGTTAGGGTTAGTGTTAGGGGTATGGTTAGGGATAGGGTTAGGGTTAGGGTTAGAGATAGGGTTGCCCTATGCTCCCACAGTCGAAGAGCCAGGAGGGAAAGCATGTGCTGGGCATCTTCAGCACACAGTTAGCTTTGCAACGGTGTCACCATCATTGCTGTCGCTCCTCGCTTTCATACCTAAAAGTCCACTCGAATGCAACCTCTACGGAGCTTGCTCTGAGCTGCCAAGTAGCACAGCGATTAGAGCACGAACGTCTGGCCTCTGCTCCCAGAGCCGAAGAGCCAGGAGGGAAAGCATGTGCTGGGCATCTTCAGCACACAGTCAGCTTTGCAACGGTGTCACCATCATTGCTGTCGCTCCTCGCTTTCATACTTAAAAGTCCATTTGAGTGCAACCTCTCCGAAGCTTGTTCTCGGCTGCCCAGGGGCAGAACGATTAGTGCACGAACGTCTGGCTTCTGCTCCCAGATCCGAAGAGCCAGGAGGGAAAGCATGTGCTGGGCATCTTCAGCACACAGTCAGCTTTGCAATGGTGTCACCATCATTGCTGTCGCTCCTCGCTTTCATACCTAACGGTCCATTTGAATGCACCCTCTTCGGAGCTTGCTCTCGGCTGCCCAGCTGCACAGTGAGTAGAGCACGAACAGTTGCCGTCTGCTCCCACAATCGAACAGCCAGGAGGGAAAGCTGGTGAAAGCTTAGGGTTAGGGTTAGGGTTAGGGTTAGGGTTAGGGGTTAGGGTTAGGGGATAGGGTTAGGGTTAGGGTTAGGGTTAGGGGTTAGGGTTAGGGTTAGGGTTATGGTTAGGTTTAGGGTTAGGGTTAGGGTTAGGGGTATGGTTAGGGTTAGGGTTAGGGTTAGGGTTGGGTTAGGGTTAGGGTTAGGGTTAGGGTTAGAGTTAGGGTTGCCGTATGCTCCCACAGTCGAAGAGCCAGAAGGGAAAGCATGTGCACGGCATCTTCAGCACGCAGTCAGCTTTGCAATGCTGTCACCATTATTGCTGTCACTCCTCGGTTTCATACCTAAAAGTACATTTGAATGCAACCTCTCCAAAGCTGCTTCTCAGCTGCCCAGTAGCACAGCGATTAGTGCACGAACTTCTGGCTTCTGCTCCCAGATCCGAAGAGCCGGGAGGGAAAGCATGTGCTGGGCATCTTCAGCGCACTGTCAGCTCTGCAACGGTGTCACCATCATTGCTGTCGCTCCTCGCTTTCATAGCTAAAGGTCCATTTGAATGCACCTTCTTCGGAGCTTGCTTTCGCTGCCCAGCAGCACAGTGAGTAGAGCACGAACGGTTGCCTTCTGCTAGCACAGTGGAGGAGCCAGGAGGGAAAGCATGTGCTGGGCATCTTCAGCACACAGTCAGCTTTGCAACAGTGCCTCCATCATTGCTGACGCTTTTCACTTTCATACCTAGAAGTTCATTTGAATCCACCTTCTCCGCTCATTGCTCTTGGCTGTCCAGCGGCACAGTCAGGAGAGCACGAACATCTGGCCTCTGCTCCCAGAGCCGAAGAGCCAGGAAGGAAAGCATGTGCTGGGCATCGTCAGCACACAGTCAGCTTTGCAACGGTGTCACCATCATTGCTGTCGCTCCTCGGTGTCATACCTAAAGGTCCATTTGAATGCACCCTCGTCGGAGCTTGCTCTCGGCTGCCCAGCAGCACAGTAAGTCGAGCACGAACGGTTGTCGTCTGCTCCCACAGTCGAAGAGCCAGGAGGGAAAGCATGTGCTGGGCCTCTTCAGCACACAGTCAGCTTTGCAACGGTGTCACCATCATTGCTGTCGCTCCTCGGTGTCATACCTAAAGGTCCATTTGAATGCACCCTCTTCGGAGCTTGCTCTCGGCTGCCCAGCAGAACAGTGAGTAGAGCACGGACAGTTGTCGTCTGCTCCCGCAATCGAAGAGCCAGGAGGGAAAGCTGGTTCTCTGAATCTTCTGCACACAGTCAGCTTTGCAACAGTGCCTCCATCATTGATGTCGCTCCTCACTTTCATACCGAGAAGTTCATTTGAATCCAACTTCTCTGCTCGTTGCTCTTGGCTGCCCAGCAGCACAGTCAGGAGAGCGCGAACGTCTGGCCTCTGCTCTCAGAGCCGAAGAGCCAGGAGGGAAAGCATGTGCTGGGCATCTTCAGCACACAGTCAGCTTTGCAACGGTGTCACCATCATTGCTGTCGCTCCTCGCTTTCATACGTAAAAGTCTATTTGAATGCAACGTCTCCAAAGCTTGTTCTCGGCTGCCCAGGGGCACAGTGATTAGTGCTTGAACGTCTGGCCTCTGCTCTTAGAACCGAAGAGCCAGGATGGAAAACATGTGCTGGGCATCTTCAGCACACAGTTAGCTTTGCAACGGTGTCACCATCATTGCTGTCACTCCTCGGTTTCATACCTAAAAGTCCACTCGAATGCAACCTCTACGGAGCTTGCTCTGAGCTGCCAAGTAGCCCAGCGATTAGAGCACGAATGTCTGGCCTCTGCTCCCAGAGCCGAAGAGCCAGGAGGGAAAGCATGTGCTGGGCATCTTCAGCACACAGTCAGCTTTGCAACGGTGTCACCATCATTGCTGTCGCTCCTCGATTTCATACTTAAAAGTCCATTTGAGTGCAACCTCTCCGAAGCTTGTTCTCGGCTGCCCAGGGGCAGAACGATTAGTGCACGAACGTCTGGCTTCTGCTCCCAGATCCGAAGAGCCAGGAGGGAAAGCATGTGCTGGGCATCTTCAGCACACAGTCAGCTTTGCAACGGTGTCACCATCATTGCTGTCGCTCCTCGCTTTCATACCTAAAGGTCCATTTGAATGCACCCTCTTCGGAGCTTGCTCTCGGCTGCCCAGCTGCACAGTAAGTAGAGCACGAACAGTTGCCGTCTGCTCCCACAATCGAAGAGCCAGGAGGGAAAGCTGGTGAAAGCTTAGGGTTAGGGTTAGGGTTAGGGTTAGGGTTAGGGTTAGGGGTTAGAGTTAGGGGTTAGGGTTAGGGTTAGGGTTAGGGTTAGGGTTAGGGTTAGGTTTAGGGGTTAGGGTTAGGGTTAGGGGTTAGGGTTAGGGTTTCGGTTATGGTTAGGTTTAGGGTTAGGGTTAGGGTTATGGGTACGGTTAGGGTTAGGGTTAGGTTTAGGGTTGGGTTAGGGTTAGGGTTAGGGTTAGGGTTAGAGTTAGGGTTGCCGTATGCTCCCACAGTCGAAGAGCCAGAAGGGAAAGCATGTGCAGGGCATCTTCAGCACACAGTCAGCTTTGCAATGCTGTCACCATTATTGCTGTCACTCCTCGGTTTCATACCTAAAAGGACATTTGAATGCAACCCCTCCAAAGCTGCTTTTCAGCTGCCCAGTAGCACAGCGATTAGTGCACGAACTTCTGGCTTGTGCTCCCAGATCCGAAGAGCCGGGAGGGAAAGCATGTGCTGGGCATCTTCAGCACACAGTCAGCTTTGCAACGGTGTCACCATCATTGCTGTCGCTCCTCGCTTTCATACCTAAAGGTCCATTTGAATGCACCCTATTCGGAGCTTGCTCTCGGCTGCCCAGCTGCACAGTGAGTAGAGCACGAACGGTTGCCGTCTGCTAGCACAGTGGAGGTGCCAGTAGGGAAAGCATATGCTGGGCATCTTCAGCACACAGTCAGCTTTGCAACAGTGCCTCCATCATTGCTGACGCTTTTCACTTTCATACCTAGAAGTTCATTTGAATACACCTTCTCCGCTCATTGCTCTTGGCTGTCCAGCGGCACAGTCAGTAGAGCACGAACGTCAGGCCTCTGCTCCCAGAGCCGAAGAGCCAGGAGGGAAAGCATGTGCTGGGCATCTTCAGCACACAGTCAGCTTTGCAACGGTGTCACCATCATTGCTGTCGCTCCTCGCTTTCATACCTAAATGTCCATTTGAAAGCACCCTCTTCGGAGCTTGCTCTCGGCTGCCCAGCAGCACAGTGAGTAGAGCACGAACGGTTGCCGTCTGCTGCCAGAGCCGAAGAGCCAGGAGGGAAAGCATGTGCTGGGCATCTTCAGCACACAGTCAGCTTTGCAACGGTGTCACCATCATTGCTGTCGCTCCTCGCTTTCATACCGAAAGGTCCATTTGAAAGCGCCCTCTTCGGAGCTTGCTCTCGGCTGCCCAGCAGCACAGTGAGTAGAGCACGAACGGTTGCCGTCTGCTCCCACAGTCGAAGAGCCAGGAGGGAAAGCATGTGCTGGGCATCTTCAGCACACAGTCAGCTTTGCAACGGTGTCACCATCATTGCTGTCGCTCCTCGCTTTCATACCTAAAGGTCCATTTGAATGCACCCTCTTCGGAGCTTGCTCTCGGCTGCCCAGCTGCACAGTGAGTAGAGCACGAACAGTAGCCGTCTCCTCCCACAATCGAAGAGCCAGGAGGGAAAGCTGGTGAAAGCTTAGGGTTAGGGTTAGGGTTAGGGTTAGGGTTAGGGGTTAGGGTTAGGGGTTAGGGTTAGGGTTAGGGTTAGGGTTAGGGTTAGGGTTACAGGTTAGGGTTAGGGTTAGGGGTTAGGGTTAGGGTTAGGGTTATGGTTAGGTTTAGTGTTAGGGTTAGGGTTAGGGGTAGGGTTAGGGTTAGGGTTAGGGTTAGGGTTGGGTTAGGGTTAGGGTTAGGGTTAGGGTTGCCGTCTGCTCCCACAGTCGAAGAGCCAGGAGGGAAAGCATGTGCGGGGCATCTTCAGCACACAGTCAGCTTTGCAATGCTGTCACCATTATTGCTGTCACTCCTCGGTTTCATACCTAAAAGGACATTTGAATGCAACCTCTCCAACGCTGCTTCTCAGCTGCCAGTAGCACAGCGATTAGTGCACGAACTTCTGGCCTCTACTCCCAGATCCTAAGAGCCGGGAGGGAAAGCATGTGCTGGGCATCTTCAGCACACAGTCGGCTTTGCAACGGTGTCACCATCATTGCTGTCGCTCCTCGCTTTCATACCTAAAGGTCAATTTGAATGCACCCTCTTCAGAGCTTGCTCTCGGCTGCGCAGCTGCACAGTGAGTAGAGCACGAACGGTTGACGTCTGCTGCCAGAGATGAAAAGCCAGGAGGGAAAGCATGTGCTGGGCATCTTCAGCACACAGTCAGCTTTGCAACGGTGTCACCATCATTGCTGTCGCTCCTCGGTTTCATACCTAAAAGTCCACTCGAATGCAACCTCTGCGGAGCTTGCTCTGAGCTGCCAAGTAGCACAGCGAATAGAGCACGAACGTCTGGCCTCTGCTCCCTGAGCCGAAGAGCCAGGAGGGAAAGCATGTGCTGGGCATCTTCAGCACACAGTCAGCTTTGCAACGGTGTCACCATCATTGCTGTCGCTCCTCGTTTTCATACGTAAAAGTCCATTTGAATGCAACGTCTCCAAAGCTTGTTCTCGGCTGCCCAGGGGAACAGTGATTAGTGCATGAACGTCTGGCCTCTGCTCTTAGAGCTGAAGAGCCAGGATGGAAAACATGTGCTGGGCATCTTCAGCACACAGTCAGCTTTGCAACGGTGTCACCATCATTGCTGTCGCTCCTCGCTTTCATACTTAAAAGTCCATTTGAGTGCAACCTCTCCGAAGCTTGTTCTCGGCTGCCCAGGGGCAGAGCGATTAGTGCACAAACGTCTGGCTTCTTCTCCCAGATCCGAAGTGCCAGGAGGGAAAGCATGTGCTGGGCATCTTCAGCACACAGTCAGCTTTGCAACGGTGTCACCATCATTGCTGTCGCTCCTCGATTTCATACCTAAACGTCCATTTGAAAGCACCCTCTTCGGAGCTTGCTCTCGGCTGCCCAGCAGCACAGTGAGTAGAGCACGAACGGTTGCCGTCTGCTAGCACAGTGGAGGAGCGAGGAGGGAAAACATGTGCTGGGCATCTTCAGCACACAGTCAGCTTTGCAACGGTGTCACCATCATTGCTGTCGCTCCTCGCTTTCATACTTAAAGGTCCATTTGAATGCACCCTCTTCGAAGCATGCTCTCAGCTGCCCAGCAGCACAGTGAGTAGAGCACGAACAGTTGCCGTCTGCTCCCACAATCGAAGAGCCAGGAGGGAAAGCTGGCGCTCTGAATCTTCTGCACACAGTCACTTTTGCAACAGTGCCTCCATCATTGCTGTCGCTCCTCACTTTCATACCGAGAAGTTCATTTGAATCCAACTTCTCTGCTCGTTGCTCTTGGCTGCCCAGCAGCACAGTCAGGAGAGCACGAACGTCTGGCCTCTGCTCTCAGAGCCCAAGAGCCAGGAGGGAAAGCACATGCTGGGCATCTTCAGCACACAGTCAGCTTTGCAACGGTGTCACCATCATTGCTGTCGCTCCTCGCTTTCCTACCTAAAGGTCCATTTGAATGCACCCTCTTCGGAGCTTGCTCTCGGCTGCCCAGCAGCACAGTGAGTAGAGCACGAACGGTTGCCGTCTGCTCCCACAGTCGAAGAGCCAGGAGGGAAAGCATGTGCTGGGCATCTTCAGCACACAGTTAGCTTTGCAACGGTGTCACCATCATTGCTGTCGCTCCTCGGTTTCATACTTAAAAGTCCACTCGAATGCAACCTCTACGGAGCTTGCTCTGAGCTGCCAAGTAGCACAGCGATTAGAGCACGAACGTCTGGCCTCCGCTCCCAGAGCCGAAGAGCCAGGAGGGAAAGCATGTGCTGGGCATCTTCAGCACACAGTCAGCTTTGCAACGGTGTCACCATCATTGCTGTCGCTCCTCGCTTTCATACCTAAAGGTCCATTTGAATGCACCCTCTTCGGAGCTTGCTCTCGGCTGCCCAGCTGCACAGTGAGTAGAGCACGAACAGTTGCGGTCTGCTCCCACAATCGAAGAGCCAGGAGGGAAAGCTGGTGAAAGCTTAAGGTTAGGGTTAGGGTTAGGGTTAGGGTTAGGGTTAGGGGTTAGGGTTAGGGGTTAGGGTTAGGGTTAGGGTTAGGGTTAGGGTTAGGGGTTAGGGTTAGGGTTAGGGTTATGGTTAGGTTTAGGGTTAGGGTTAGTGTTAGGGGTATGGTTAGGGTTAGGGTTAGGGATAGGGTTGGGTTAGGGATAGGGTTAGGGTTAGGGTTAGAGATAGGGTTGCCCTATGCTCCCACAG
>NW_026892766.1:350000-357500 GCF_033815535.1 Pezoporus flaviventris | reverse complement strand
CATCTTCAGCACACAGTCAGCTTTGCAACGGTGTCACCATCATTGCTGTCGCTCCTCGCTTTCATACCTAAAGGTCCATTTGAATGCACCCTCTTCGGAGCTTGCTCTCAGCTGCCCAGCAGCACAGTGAGTAGAGCACGAACGGTTGCCGTCTGCTCCCACAGTCGAAGAGCCAGGAGGGAAAGCATGTGCTGGGCATCTTCAGCACACAGTTAGCTTTGCAACGGTGTCACCATCATTGCTGTCGCTCCTCGCTTTCATACCTAAAAGTCCACTCGAATGCAACCTCTACGGAGCTTGCTCTGAGCTGCCAAGTAGCACAGCGATTAGAGCACGAACGTCTGGCCTCTGCTCCCAGAGCCGA
Organism: Pezoporus flaviventris; assembly: GCF_033815535.1. Taxonomy (NCBI): domain Eukaryota; kingdom Metazoa; phylum Chordata; class Aves; order Psittaciformes; family Psittacidae; genus Pezoporus; species Pezoporus flaviventris. The sequence goes on along the minus strand of NW_026892766.1, from coordinate 357,136 downwards.
AGAGCCAGGAGGGAAAGCATGTGCTGGGCATCTTCAGCACACAGTCAGCTTTGCAACGGTGTCACCATCATTGCTGTCGCTCCTCGCATTCATACTTAAAAGTCCATTTGAGTGCAACCTCTCCGAAGCTTGTTCTCGGCTGCCCAGGGGCAGAACGATTAGTGCACGAACGTCTGGCTTCTGCTCCCAGATCCGAAGAGCCAGGAGGGAAAGCATGTGCTGGGCATCTTCAGCACACAGTCAGCTTTGCAACGGTGTCACCATCATTGCTGTCGCTCCTCGCTTTCATACCTAAAGGTCCATTTGAATGCACCCTCTTCGGAGCTTGCTCTCGGCTGCCCAGCAGCACAGTGAGTAGAGCACGAACGGTTGCCGTCTGCTCCCACAGTCGAAGAGCCAGGAGGGAAAGCATGTGCTGGGCATCTTCAGCACACAGTTAGCTTTGCAACGGTGTCACCATCATTGCTGTCGCTCCTCGCTTTCATACCTAAAAGTCCACTCGAATGCAACCTCTACGGATCTTGCTCTGAGCTGCCAAGTAGCACAGCGATTAGAGCACGAACGTCTGGCCTCTGCTCCCAGAGCCGAAGAGCCAGGAGGGAAAGCATGTGCTGGGCATCTTCAGCACACAGTCAGCTTTGCAACGGTGTCACCATCATTGCTGTCGCTCCTCGCTTTCATACTTAAAAGTCCATTTGAGTGCAACCTCTCCGAAGCTTGTTCTCGGCTGCCCAGGGGCAGAACGATTAGTGCACGAACGTCTGGCTTCTGCTCCCAGATCCGAAGAGCCAGGAGGGAAAGCATGTGCTGGGCATCTTCAGCACACAGTCAGCTTTGCAACGGTGTCACCATCATTGCTGTCGCTCCTCGCTTTCATACCGAAAGGTCCATTTGAAAGCGCCCTCTTCGGAGCTTGCTCTCGGCTGCCCAGCAGCACAGTGAGTAGAGCACGAACGGTTGCCGTCTGCTCCCACAGTCGAAGAGCCAGCAGGGAAAGCATGTGCTGGGCATCTTCAGCACACAGTCAGCTTTGCAACGGTGTCACCATCATTGCTGTCGCTCCTCAGTGTCATACCTAAAGGTCCATTTGAATGCACCCTCTTCAGAGCTTGCTCTCGGCTGCCCAGCAGCACAGTGAGTAGAGCACGAACAGTTGCCGTCTGCTCCCACAATCGAAGAGCCAGGAGGGAAAGCTGGTGCTCTGAATCTTCTGCACACAGTCAGCTTTGCAACAGTGCCTCCATCATTGCTGTCGCTCCTCACTTTCATACCGAGAAGTTCATTTGAATCCAACTTCTCTGCTCGTTGCTCTTGGCTGCCCAGCAGCACAGTCAGTAGAGCACGAACGTCTGGCCTCTGCTCTCAGAGCCGAAGAGCCAGGAGGGAAAGCATGTGCTGGGCATCTTCAGCACACAGTCAGCTTTGCAACGGTGTCACCATCATTGCTGTCGCTCCTCGCTTTCATACCTAAAGGTCCATTTGAATGCACCCTCTTCGGAGCTTGCTCTCGGCTGCCCAGCAGCACAGTGAGTAGAGCACGAACGGTTGCCGTCTGCTCCCACACTCGAAGAGCCAGGAGGGAAAGCATGTGCTGGGCATCTTCAGCACACAGTTAGCTTTGCAACGGTGTCACCATCATTGCTGTCGCTCCTCCCTTTCATACCTAAAAGTCCACTCGAATGCAACCTCTACGGAGCTTGCTCTGAGCTGCCAAGTAGCACAGCGATTAGAGCACGAACGTCTGGCCTCTGCTCCCAGAGCCGAAGAACCAGGAGGGAAAGCATGTGCTGGGCATCTTCAGCACACAGTCAGCTTTGCAACGGTGTCACCATCATTGCTGTCGCTCCTCGCATTCATACTTAAAAGTCCATTTGAGTGCAACCTCTCCGAAGCTTGTTCTCGGCTGCCCAGGGGCAGAACGATTAGTGCACGAACGTCTGGCTTCTGCTCCCAGATCCGAAGAGCCAGGAGGGAAAGCATGTGCTGGGCATCTTCAGCACACAGTCAGCTTTGCAACGGTGTCACCATCATTGCTGTCGCTCCTCGCTTTCATACCTAAAGGTCCATTTGAATGCACCCTCTTCGGAGCTTGCTCTCGGCTGCCCAGCAGCACAGTGAGTAGAGCACGAACGGTTGCCGTCTGCTCCCACAGTCGAAGAGCCAGGAGGGAAAGCATGTGCTGGGCATCTTCAGCACACAGTTAGCTTTGCAACGGTGTCACCATCATTGCTGTCGCTCCTCGCTTTCATACCTAAAAGTCCACTCGAATGCAACCTCTACGGAGCTTGCTCTGAGCTGCCAAGTAGCACAGCGATTAGAGCACGAACGTCTGGCCTCTGCTCCCAGAGCCGAAGAGCCAGGAGGGAAAGCATGTGCTGGGCATCTTCAGCACACAGTCAGCTTTGCAACGGTGTCACCATCATTGCTGTCGCTCCTCGCATTCATACTTAAAAGTCCATTTGAGTGCAACCTCTCCGAAGCTTGTTCTCGGCTGCCCAGGGGCAGAACGATTAGTGCACGACCGTCTGGCTTCTGCTCCCAGATCCGAAGAGCCAGGAGGGAAAGCATGTGCTGGGCATCTTCAGCACACAGTCAGCTTTGCAACGGTGTCACCATCATTGCTGTCGCTCCTCGCTTTCATACCGAAAGGTCCATTTGAAAGCGCCCTCTTCGGAGCTTGCTCTCGGCTGCCCAGCAGCACAGTGAGTAGAGCACGAACGGTTGCCGTCTGCTCCCACAGTCGAAGAGCCAGCAGGGAAAGCATGTGCTGGGCATCTTCAGCACACAGTCAGCTTTGCAACGGTGTCACCATCATTGCTGTCGCTCCTCAGTGTCATACCTAAAGGTCCATTTGAATGCACCCTCTTCAGAGCTTGCTCTCGGCTGCCCAGCAGCACAGTGAGTAGAGCACGAACAGTTGCCGTCTGCTCCCACAATCGAAGAGCCAGGAGGGAAAGCTGGTGCTCTGAATCTTCTGCACACAGTCAGCTTTGCAACAGTGCCTCCATCATTGCTGTCGCTCCTCACTTTCATACCGAGAAGTTCATTTGAATCCAACTTCTCTGCTCGTTGCTCTTGGCTGCCCAGCAGCACAGTCAGTAGAGCACGAACGTCTGGCCTCTGCTCTCAGAGCCGAAGAGCCAGGAGGGAAAGCATGTGCTGGGCATCTTCAGCACACAGTCAGCTTTGCAACGGTGTCACCATCATTGCTGTCGCTCCTCGCTTTCATACCTAAAGGTCCATTTGAATGCACCCTCTTCGGAGCTTGCTCTCGGCTGCCCAGCAGCACAGTGAGTAGAGCACGAACGGTTGCCGTCTGCTCCCACAGTCGAAGAGCCAGGAGGGAAAGCATGTGCTGGGCATCTTCAGCACACAGTTAGCTTTGCAACGGTGTCACCATCATTGCTGTCGCTCCTCGCTTTCATACCTAAAAGTCCACTCGAATGCAACCTCTACGGAGCTTGCTCTGAGCTGCCAAGTAGCACAGCGATTAGAGCACGAACGTCTGGCCTCTGCTCCCAGAGCCGAAGAGCCAGGAGGGAAAGCATGTGCTGGGCATCTTCAGCACACAGTCAGCTTTGCAACGGTGTCACCATCATTGCTGTCGCTCCTCGCATTCATACTTAAAAGTCCATTTGAGTGCAACCTCTCCGAAGCTTGTTCTCGGCTGCCCAGGGGCAGAACGATTAGTGCACGAACGTCTGGCTTCTGCTCCCAGATCCGAAGAGCCAGGAGGGAAAGCATGTGCTGGGCATCTTCAGCACACAGTCAGCTTTGCAACGGTGTCACCATCATTGCTGTCGCTCCTCGCTTTCATACCTAAAGGTCCATTTGAATGCACCCTCTTCGGAGCTTGCTCTCGGCTGCCCAGCAGCACAGTGAGTAGAGCACGAACGGTTGCCGTCTGCTCCCACAGTCGAAGAGCCAGGAGGGAAAGCATGTGCTGGGCATCTTCAGCACACAGTTAGCTTTGCAACGGTGTCACCATCATTGCTGTCGCTCCTCGCTTTCATACCTAAAAGTCCACTCGAATGCAACCTCTACGGAGCTTGCTCTGAGCTGCCAAGTAGCACAGCGATTAGAGCACGAACGTCTGGCCTCTGCTCCCAGAGCCGAAGAGCCAGGAGGGAAAGCATGTGCTGGGCATCTTCAGCACACAGTCAGCTTTGCAACGGTGTCACCATCATTGCTGTCGCTCCTCGCATTCATACTTAAAAGTCCATTTGAGTGCAACCTCTCCGAAGCTTGTTCTCGGCTGCCCAGGGGCAGAACGATTAGTGCACGACCGTCTGGCTTCTGCTCCCAGATCCGAAGAGCCAGGAGGGAAAGCATGTGCTGGGCATCTTCAGCACACAGTCAGCTTTGCAACGGTGTCACCATCATTGCTGTCGCTCCTCGCTTTCATACCGAAAGGTCCATTTGAAAGCGCCCTCTTCGGAGCTTGCTCTCGGCTGCCCAGCAGCACAGTGAGTAGAGCACGAACGGTTGCCGTCTGCTCCCACAGTCGAAGAGCCAGCAGGGAAAGCATGTGCTGGGCATCTTCAGCACACAGTCAGCTTTGCAACGGTGTCACCATCATTGCTGTCGCTCCTCAGTGTCATACCTAAAGGTCCATTTGAATGCACCCTCTTCAGAGCTTGCTCTCGGCTGCCCAGCAGCACAGTGAGTAGAGCACGAACAGTTGCCGTCTGCTCCCACAATCGAAGAGCCAGGAGGGAAAGCTGGTGCTCTGAATCTTCTGCACACAGTCAGCTTTGCAACAGTGCCTCCATCATTGCTGTCGCTCCTCACTTTCATACCGAGAAGTTCATTTGAATCCAACTTCTCTGCTCGTTGCTCTTGGCTGCCCAGCAGCACAGTCAGTAGAGCACGAACGTCTGGCCTCTGCTCTCAGAGCCGAAGAGCCAGGAGGGAAAGCATGTGCTGGGCATCTTCAGCACACAGTCAGCTTTGCAACGGTGTCACCATCATTGCTGTCGCTCCTCGCTTTCATACCTAAAGGTCCATTTGAATGCACCCTCTTCGGAGCTTGCTCTCGGCTGCCCAGCAGCACAGTGAGTAGAGCACGAACGGTTGCCGTCTGCTCCCACAGTCGAAGAGCCAGGAGGGAAAGCATGTGCTGGGCATCTTCAGCACACAGTTAGCTTTGCAACGGTGTCACCATCATTGCTGTCGCTCCTCGCTTTCATACCTAAAAGTCCACTCGAATGCAACCTCTACGGAGCTTGCTCTGAGCTGCCAAGTAGCACAGCGATTAGAGCACGAACGTCTGGCCTCTGCTCCCAGAGCCGAAGAGCCAGGAGGGAAAGCATGTGCTGGGCATCTTCAGCACACAGTCAGCTTTGCAACGGTGTCACCATCATTGCTGTCGCTCCTCGCATTCATACTTAAAAGTCCATTTGAGTGCAACCTCTCCGAAGCTTGTTCTCGGCTGCCCAGGGGCAGAACGATTAGTGCACGACCGTCTGGCTTCTGCTCCCAGATCCGAAGAGCCAGGAGGGAAAGCATGTGCTGGGCATCTTCAGCACACAGTCAGCTTTGCAACGGTGTCACCATCATTGCTGTCGCTCCTCGCTTTCATACCGAAAGGTCCATTTGAAAGCGCCCTCTTCGGAGCTTGCTCTCGGCTGCCCAGCAGCACAGTGAGTAGAGCACGAACGGTTGCCGTCTGCTCCCACAGTCGAAGAGCCAGCAGGGAAAGCATGTGCTGGGCATCTTCAGCACACAGTCAGCTTTGCAACGGTGTCACCATCATTGCTGTCGCTCCTCAGTGTCATACCTAAAGGTCCATTTGAATGCACCCTCTTCAGAGCTTGCTCTCGGCTGCCCAGCAGCACAGTGAGTAGAGCACGAACAGTTGCCGTCTGCTCCCACAATCGAAGAGCCAGGAGGGAAAGCTGGTGCTCTGAATCTTCTGCACACAGTCAGCTTTGCAACAGTGCCTCCATCATTGCTGTCGCTCCTCACTTTCATACCGAGAAGTTCATTTGAATCCAACTTCTCTGCTCGTTGCTCTTGGCTGCCCAGCAGCACAGTCAGTAGAGCACGAACGTCTGGCCTCTGCTCTCAGAGCCGAAGAGCCAGGAGGGAAAGCATGTGCTGGGCATCTTCAGCACACAGTCAGCTTTGCAACGGTGTCACCATCATTGCTGTCGCTCCTCGCTTTCATACCTAAAGGTCCATTTGAATGCACCCTCTTCGGAGCTTGCTCTCGGCTGCCCAGCAGCACAGTGAGTAGAGCACGAACGGTTGCCGTCTGCTCCCACAGTCGAAGAGCCAGGAGGGAAAGCATGTGCTGGGCATCTTCAGCACACAGTTAGCTTTGCAACGGTGTCACCATCATTGCTGTCGCTCCTCGCTTTCATACCTAAAAGTCCACTCGAATGCAACCTCTACGGAGCTTGCTCTGAGCTGCCAAGTAGCACAGCGATTAGAGCACGAACGTCTGGCCTCTGCTCCCAGAGCCGAAGAGCCAGGAGGGAAAGCATGTGCTGGGCATCTTCAGCACACAGTCAGCTTTGCAACGGTGTCACCATCATTGCTGTCGCTCCTCGCTTTCATACTTAAAAGTCCATTTGAGTGCAACCTCTCCGAAGCTTGTTCTCGGCTGCCCAGGGGCAGAACGATTAGTGCACGAACGTCTGGCTTCTGCTCCCAGATCCGAAGAGCCAGGAGGGAAAGCATGTGCTGGGCATCTTCAGCACACAGTCAGCTTTGCAACGGTGTCACCATCATTGCTGTCGCTCCTCGCTTTCATACCTAAAGGTCCATTTGAATGCACCCTCTTCGGAGCTTGCTCTCGGCTGCCCAGCTGCACAGTGAGTAGAGCACGAACAGTTGCCGTCTGCTCCCACAGTCGAAGAGCCAGGAGGGAAAGCTGGTGAAAGCTTAGGGTTAGGGTTAGGGTTAGGGGTTAGGGTTAGGGGTTAGGGTTAGGGTTAGGGTTAGGGTTAGGGTTAGGGGTTAGGGTTAGGCTTAGGGTTATGGTTAGGTTTAGGGTTAGGGTTAGGGTTAGGGGTAGGGTTAGGGTTAGGCTTAGGGTTAGGTTTAGGGTTAGGGTTAGGGTTAGGGGTAGGGTTAGGGTTAGGGTTAGGGTTAGGGTTGGGTTAGGGTTAGGGTTAGGGTTAGGGTTGCCG
>NW_026892766.1:337500-340000 GCF_033815535.1 Pezoporus flaviventris | reverse complement strand
GTGTTACCATCATTGCTGTCGCTCCTCGCTTTCATACCTAAAAGTCCACTCGAATGCAACCTCTACGGAGCTTGCTCTCGGCTGCCCAGCAGCACAGTGAGTAGAGCACGAACAGTTGCCGTCTGCTCCCACAATCGAAGAGCCAGGAGGGAAAGCTGGTGCTCTGAATCTTCTGCACACAGTCAGCTTTGCAACAGTGCCTCCATCATTGCTGTCGCTCCTCACTTTCATGCCGAGAAGTTCATTTGAATCCAACTTCTCTGCTCATTGCTCTTGGCTGTCCAGCGGCACAGTCAGTAGAGCACGAACGTCTTGCCTCTGCTCCCAGAGCCGAAGAGCCAGGAGGGAAAGCTTGTGCTGGGCATCTTCAGCACACAGTCAGCTTTGCAACGGTGTCACCATCATTGCTGTCGCTCCTCGCTTTCATACCTAAAGGTCCATTTGAATGCACCCTCTTCGGAGCTTGCTCTCGGCTGCCCAGCTGCACAGTGAGTAGAGCACGAACAGTTGCCGTCTGCTCCCACAATCGAATAGCCAGGAGGGAAAGCTGGTGAAAGCTTAGGGTTAGGGTTAGGGTTAGGGTTAGGGTTAGGGTTAGGGGTTAGGGTTAGGGGTTAGGGTTAGGGTTAGGGTTAGGGTTAGGGGTTAGGGTTAGGCTTAGGGTTATGTTTAGGTTTAGGGTTAGGGTTACGGTTAGGGGTAGGGTTAGGTTTAGGGTTAGGGTTAGGGTTAGGTTTAGGGTTAGGGTTAGGGTTAGGGGTAGGGTTAGGGTAAGGGTTAGGGTTGGGTTAGGGTTAGGGTTAGGGTTAGGGTTGCCGTCTGCTCCCACAGTCGAAGAGCCAGGAGGGAAAGCATGTGCGGGGCATCTTCAGCACACAGTCAGCTTTGCAATGCTGTCACCATTATTGCTGTCACTCCTCGGTTTCATACCTAAAAGTACATTTGAATGCAACCTCTCCAAATCTGCTTCTCAGCTGCCCAGAAGCTCAGCGATTAGTGCACGAACGTCTGGCCTCTGCTCCCAGAGCTGAAGAGCCAGGAGGGAAAGCATGTGCTGGGCATCTTCAGCACACAGTCAGCTTTGCAACGGTGTCACCATCATTGCTGTCGCTCCTCGCTTTCATACCTAAAGGTCCATTTGAATGCACCCTCTTCGGAGCTTGCTCTCGGCTGCCCAGCAGCACAGTGAGTAGAGCACGAACGGTTGCCGTCTGCTCCCACAGTCGAAGAGCCAGGAGGGAAAGCATGTGCTGGGCATCTTCAGCACACAGTTAGCTTTGCAACGGTGCCACCATCATTGCTGTCGCTCCTCGCTTTCATACCTAAAAGTCCACTCGAATGCAACCTCTACGGAGCTTGCTCTGAGCTGCCAAGTAGCACAGCGATTAGAGCACGAACGTCTGGCCTCTGCTCCCAGCGCCGAAGAGCCAGGAGGGACAGCATGTGCTGGGCATCTTCAGCACACAGTTAGCTTTGCAATGGTGTCACCATCATTGCTGTCGCTCCTCGCTTTCATACTTAAAAGTCCATTTGAGTGCAACCTCTCCGAAGCTTGTTCTCGGCTGCCCAGGGCAGAACGATTAGTGCACGAACGTCTGGCTTCTGCTCCCAGATCCGAAGAGCCAGGAGGGAAAGCATGTGCTGGGCATCTTCAGCACACAGTCAGCTTTGCAACGGTGTCACCATCATTGCTGTCGCTCCTCGCTTTCATACCTAAAGGTCCATTTGAATGCACCCTCTTCGGAGCTTGCTCTCGGCTGCCCAGCTGCACAGTGAGTAGAGCACGAACAGTTGCCGTCTGCTCCCACAATCGAAGAGCCAGGAGGGAAAGCTGGTGAAAGGTTAGGGTTAGGGTTAGGGTTAGGGTTAGGGTTAGGGGTTAGGGTTAGGGGTTAGGGTTAGGGTTAGGGTTAGGGTTAGGGTTAGGGGTTAGGGAAAGCTGGTGCTCTGAATCTTCTGCACACAGTCAGCTTTGCAACAGTGCCTCCATCATTGCTGTCGCTCCTCACTTTCATACCGAGAAGTTCATTTGAATCCAACTTCTCTGCTCGTTGCTCTTGGCTGCCCAGCAGCACAGTGAGTAGAGCACGAACGGTTGCCGTCTGCTCCCACAGTCGAAGAGCCAGGAGGGAAAGCATGTGCTGGGCATCTTCAGCACACAGTCAGCTTTGCAACGGTGTCACCATCATTGCTGTCGCTCCTCAGTGTCATACCTAAAGGTCCATTTGAATGCACCCTCTTCAGAGCTTGCTCTCGGCTGCCCAGCAGCACAGTGAGTAGAGCACGAACAGTTGCCGTCTGCTCCCACAATCGAAGAGCCAGGTGGGAAAGCTGGTGCTCTGAATCTTCTGCACACAGTCAGCTTTGCAACAGTGCCTCCATCATTGCTGTCGCTCCTCACTTTCATACCGAGAAGTTCATTTGAATCCAACTTCTCTGCTCGTTGCTCTTGGCTGCCCAGCAGCACAGTCAGTAGAGCACGAACGTCTGGCCTCTGCTC
>NW_026892765.1:0-37957 GCF_033815535.1 Pezoporus flaviventris | reverse complement strand
TGGTGCCATAGAGACGCTCTAGCACTGAGTCCTCCAGCTCTATGGTCCCCATAGAGACGCTCTAGCACTGAGTCCTCCAGCTCTATGGTACCATAGAGACGCTCTTAGCGCTGAGTCCTCCAGCTCTGGTACCATAGAGACGCTCTAGACTGAGTCTCCAGCTCTATGGTACCATAGAGACGCTCTAGCACGAGTCCTCCAGCTCTATGGTCCCATAGAGACGCTCTAGCACTGAGTCCTCCAGCTCTATGGTACCATAGAGACGCTCTAGCGCTGAGTCCTCCAGCTCTATGGTACCATAGAGACGCTCTAGCACTGAGTCCTCCAGCTCTATGGTACCATAGAGACGCTCTAGCACCGAGTCCTCCAGCTCTATGGTCCCATAGAGACGCTCTAGCACTGAGTCCTCCAGCTCTATGGTCCCCATAGAGACGCTCTAGCACTGAACTGAGTCCTCCAGCTCTATGGTACCATAGAGACGCTGCACTGAGTCCTCCAGCTCTATGGTACCATAGAGATGCTCTAGCACTGAGTCCTCCAGCTCTATGGTACCATAGAGACGCTCTAGCACCGAGTCCTCCAGCTCTATGGTCCCATAGAGACGCTCTAGCACTGAGTCCTCCAGCTCTATGGTACCATAGAGACGCTCTAGCACTGAGTCCTCCAGCTCTATGGTACCATAGAGACGCTCTGAGTCCTCCAGCTCTATGGTACCATAGAGACGCTCTAGCACTGAGTCCTCCAGCTCTATGGTCCCATAGAGACGCTCTAGCACTGAGTCCTCCAGCTCTATGGTACCATAGAGACGCTCTAGCACTGAGTCCTCCAGCTCTATGGTACCATAGAGACGCTCTAGCACTGAGTCCTCCAGCTCTATGGTACCATAGAGACGCTCTAGCACTGAGTCCTCCAGCTCTATGGTACCATAGAGACGCTCTAGCACTGAGTCCTCCAGCTCTATGGTCCCATAGAGACGCTCTAGCACTGAGTCCTCCAGCTCTATGGTCCCCATAGAGACGCTCTAGCGCTGAGTCCTCCAGCTCTATGGTACCATAGAGACGCTCTGAGTCCTCCAGCTCTATGGTACCATAGAGACGCTCTAGCACTGAGTCCTCCAGCTCTATGGTTCCCCCCCCCCCAAGCACACAGAGTCAATGGGTCAAAGCACTTTATTGGGTGGGCTATGGGGGCAGCTATGGGGCATCCATAGGTCGCTATGGGGCACCTATGGGTGCTCTAGGGGGTTCCTATGGGGCAGCTATGGGTGCTATCGGGGGTCGCTATGAGGCACCTCTGGGTGATGTAGGGGGTTGCTATGGGGCAGCTATGGGTGCTATTGGGGGTCGCTATGGGGCACCTATGGGTGATGTAGGGGTCAATATGGGGCACCCATAGGTGCTCTACGGGGTCGCTATGGGGCAGCTATGGGTGCTATAGGGGGTTGCTATGGGGCAGCTATGGGTGCTATAGGGGGTTTCTATGGGGCACCTATGGGTGATGTAGGGGGTCGCTATGGGGCACCTATGGGTGCTATCGGGGGTCGCTATGGGGCACCCATGGGGTTTGATTAACACAGACATAGAGGGGTGCAATGGGGGGGGTCTGTGGGGAGCTATGGGGTGTCTATGGGGCTCTGTCTATGGGGCTCTATGGGGTGCTCATAGGGTTCTATGGGGCTCAGCTGATGTAGACACAGGGGAAGTCATGGGCCCCATAGATAACCTGAGGGATCAATGGGGACTCTATGGGGTTCTATGGGGTGCCCATAGGGATCAGTGGGGCTCTATGGGGTGTCCATAGGGATCAATGGGGCTCTATAGGGTGTTTATAGGGATCAGTGGGGCTCTATGGGGTGTCCATAGCGATCAATGGGGTGCCCATAGGGATCAATGGGGCTCTATGGGGTGCCCATAGGGATCAATGGGACGCCCTTAGGGATCAATGGGGCTCTATGGGGTGTCCATAGTGATCAATGGGTGCCCATAGGGATCAATGGGGCTCTATGGGGTGTCCATAGGGATCAATGGGGCTCTATAGGGTGTTTATAGGGATCAGTGGGGCTCTATGGGGTGTCCATAAGGATCAATGGGGTGCCCACAGGCATCAATGGGGCTCTATGGGGTGCCCATAGGGATCAATGGGATGCCCTTAGGGATCAATGGGGCTCTATGGGGTGTCCATAGGGATCAATGGGTGCCCTTAGGGATCAATGAGGTTCTATGGGGTGCCCATAGTGATCAATGGGATGCCCTTAGGGATCAATGGGGCTCTATGGGGTGTCCATAGGGATCAATGGGGTGCCCTTAGGGATCAATGAGGTTCTATGGGGTGCCCATAGAGATCAATGGGGCTGTATAGGGTGCAGTGGGGGTCAGTTGATTCTATGGGTCCTTATGGGTCCAAGTATGTCTCTATGGACCCTATGGGTCCCAATGTGTCCCAATAGGTCGCTATGGGTCTCTATGGAATCTATGGCTCCCAATGGGTCCCAATGGGTCGCTATGGACCCTATGGGTCCTAATAGGTCACTATGGTTGTCAATGGGTAGCTATGGGTCCCAATGGGTCGCTATGGGTGTCAATGGGTTGCTATGGGTCCCAATGGGTCGCTATGGGTCCCAATGGGTCTCTATGGATCTTTATGGACTCTATGGCTCCCAATGGGTCTCTATGGACCCTATGGGTCGCTATGGATGTCAGTGGGTCACTATGGGACCCAATAGGTCGCTATGGGTGTCAGTGGGTCACTATAGGTCCCAATGGGTCTCTATGGATCTTTATGGACTCTATGGCTCCCAATAGGTCTCTATGACCCTATGGGTCCCAATGGGTAGCTATGGCTGTCAATGGGTCGCTATGGTCCCTATGGGTCCCAATGGGTCACTATGGGTATCAACGGGTCGCTATGGGTCCCAATGGGTCTCTATGGATCTTTATGGACTCTATGACTCCCAATGGACCCTATGGGTCCCAATGGGTCGCTATGGGTGTCAATGGGTTGCTATGGGTCCCAATGGGTCACTATGGGTGTCAATGGGTCACTATAGGTCCCAATGGGTCTCTATGGATCTTTATGGACTCTATGGCTCCCAATGGGTCTCTATGACCCTATGGGTCCCAATGGGTCACTATGGGTATCAACGGTTCGCTATGGGTCCCAATGGGTCTCTATGGATCTTTATGGACTCTATGGCTCCCAATGGATCTCTATGGGTCCCAATGGGTCTCTCTGGATCTTTATGGCCTCTGTGGCTCCCCATGGGTTTCTCTGGACCCTATGGGTGGCTGTGGGTTGCTATGGGTCTCTATGGCTCCCAATGGTCTCTATGGACCCTATGGGTCCCAATGGGTTGCTATGGGTGTCAATGGGTCACTATGGGTCCCAATGGGTATCTATAGATCTTTATGGACTCTATGGATCCCAATGGCTCCCAATGGGTCTCTATGGAACCTATAGGTCCCAATGGGTCGCTATGGCTGTCAATGGGTCGCTATGGGTCTCTATAGCTCCCCAATGGTCTCTATGGACCCTATGGGTCCCAATGGGTCACTATGGGTATCAACGGGTCGCTACGGGTCCCAATGGGTCTCTATGGATCTTTATGGACTCTATGACTCCCAATGGACCCTATGGGTCCCAATGGGTCGCTATGGGTGTCAATGGGTTGCTATGGGTCCCAATGGGTCACTATGGGTGTCAATGGGTCTCTATGGATCTTTATGGACTCTATGGCTCCCAATGGGTCTCTATGACCCTATGGGTCCCAATGGGTCACTATGGCTCCCAATGGATCTCTATGGGTCCCAATGGATCTCTATGGGTCCCAATGGATCTCTATGGGTCCCAATGGATCTCTATGGCTCCCAATGTCTCTCTATGGGTCCCAATGGATCTCTATGGCTCCCAATGGATCTCTATGGCTCCCAATGGATCTCTATGGATCCCAATGGATCTCTATGGGTCCCAATGGGTCTCTATGGATCCTTATGGCCTCTATGGCTCCCCATGGGTCTCTCTCTCTGGACCCTATGGGTGGCCGTGGGGCTCAGCTGATGTAGACGCGGTGGAAGTCGTGGGCCCCGAAGGCCGCGTTGCACTTGGGGCACTTGCGCTGCCGGGTCTCGTAGCGGCTCCGCACGCACTCGAAGCAGAAGACGTGGAAGCACTTGGTGAGGACGGCGTCCTTCTTGCGGGCGTTGCAGCAGGGCAGGTGAGGCGGGCCTGTGGGGGGCGATGGGGGGCGATGGGGGGCGATGGGACTCAATGGGAGTCAATGGGAGTCAAGGGGAGTCAATGGAAGTCAATGGAAGTCAATGGAAGTCAATGGGAGTCAATGGAGCTCAATGGGGTCAATGGGGGCCGATGGGGGTCAATGGGACTCAATGGGACTCAATGGGAGTCAATGGAAGTCAATGGGAGTCAATGGATGTCAAGGGGCGTCAATGGAAGTCAATGGAAGTCAATGGGAGTCAATGGAGCTCAATGGGGTCAATGGGGGGTGATGGGGGTCAATGGGAGTCAATGGGACTCAATGGATGTCAAGGGGAGTCAATGGAAGTCAATGGAAGTCAATGGAGCTCAATGGGGTCAATGGGGTCAATGGGGGGCGATGGGGCTCAATGGAGCTCAATGGGGTCAATGGGGTCAATGGGGGGCGATGGGGCTCAATGGGGCTCAATGGGGTCAATGGGGCTCAATGGGTGTCAATGGGGCTCAATGGGCTCAATGGGTGTCAATGGGCTCAATGGGTGTCAATGGGGCTCAATGGGGTCAATGGGGCTCAATGGGGTCAATGGGGCTCAATGGGTCTCAATGGGGCTCAATGGGGTCAATGGGCTCAATGGGTCTCAATGGGGCTCAATGGGGTCAATGGGGCTCAATGGGTGTCAATGGGGCTCAATGGGTGTCAATGGGGCTCAATGGGGTCAATGGGGCTCAATGGGGCTCAATGGAGCTCAATGGGGTCAATGGGCTCAATGGGTGTCAATGGGGCTCAATGGGGCTCAATGAGGCTCAATGGGGCTCAATGGGGCTCAATGGGGCTCAATGGGCCCCCCATACCCGATATTCCTTGATCTCTTCCTGCAGGATTTGGTCGGCGTCGGCGTAAACCTCGACCTTGCGCTGCTTCTCCAGCTTCCGGCGCAGGCGGGAGAGCTCCTCCTGTGGGGCGGGACCCATAGAGACCCATAGGGACCCCATAGAGAGCCATAGGGACCCATAGGGACCCCATAGAGACCCATAGAGACCCATAGGGAGCCATAGAGACCCCATAGAGAGCCATAGAGACCCATAGGGAGCCATAGAGACCCCATAGAGAGCCATAGAGACCCATAGGGACCCACACATACCCATTAAGACCCCATAGAGACCCCATAGGGACCCATAGAGACCCAATGGAGACCCATAGAAACCAACAGGGACCCATAGCAACCCAAAGAGACCCATAGGGGCCTATAGAGACCCGTAGAGACCCCACAGAGACTGCATAAAGACCCCATAGAGACTCACAGAAACCCTATAGAGACCCATAGGGACCCCATAGCGCCCCATAGGCACCCCATAGAGCCCCATAGACACCCACAGAGCCCCATAGGCACCCCACAGTGCCCCACAGACAGCCCATAGACACCCACAGCACCCCACAGACCCCCATAGCACCTCACAGACACCCATAGCGCCCCATAGACGCCCCATAGGCACCCCATAGGGCCCCATAGACACCCATAGACACCCAGAGAGCCCCATAGACCCTCATAGCACCTCATAGACACCCATAGACACCCCACAGGCACCCATAGAGCCCCATAGACCCCCCATAGCACCCATTGGCACCCCGTAACGCCCCATAGTGCCCCATAACCACCCCACAGTGCCCCATAGACCCCCATAGCGCCCCATAGACACCCCATAGAGCCCCAGAGACACCCATAGAGCCCCATAGACACCCACAGAGCCCCATAGAGCCCCATAGACACCCCATAGGCACCCATAGACACCCCATAGAGCCCCATAGACACCCACAGAGCCCCATAGACACCCCATAGCGCCCCATAGGCACCCCATAGAGCCCCACAGACACCCCATAGCGCCCCATAGGCACCCCATAGAGCCCCAGAGACACCCATAGCCGCCACATAGCCGCCCCATAGACACCACAGAGACACCCACAGCGACAAATAGACCCCCATAGTGCCCCATAGGCACCCCATAGACACCCCATAGTGCCCCATAAACACCCACAGAGCCCCATAGAGCCCCATAGACACTCCATAGAGCCCCATAGACACCCACAGAGCCCCATAGACACCCCATAGCGCCCCATAGACACCCCATAGAGCCCCATAGACACCCACAGAGCCCCACAGACACCCCATAGAGCCCCACAGACACCCACAGAGCCCCATAGACACCCCATAGAGCCCCATAGACACCCACAGAGCCCCATAGACACCCCATAGCTCCCCACAGACACCCCATAGAGCCCCATAGACACCCATAGTGCCCCACAGACACCCATAACCACCCCATAGAGCCCCATAGACACCCCATAGAGCCCCATAGGCACCCCATAGAGCCCCAGAGACACCCATAGCCGCCACATAGCCGCCCCATAGACACCACAGAGACACCCACAGCGACAAATAGACCCCCATAGCACCCCATAGGCACCCCATAGAGCCCCATAAACACCCCATAGCGCCCCATAGACACCCCATAGAGCCCCATAGACACCCACAGAGCCCCATAGACACCCCATAGAGCCCCATAGACACCCACAGAGCCCCATAGAGCCCCATAGACACCCCATAGAGCCCCATAGACACCCACAGAGCCCCATAGACACCCCATAGCGCCCCACAGACACCCCATAGAGCCCCACAGACACCCACAGAGCCCCATAGACACCCCATAGCGCCCCATAGACACCCCCCAGAGCTCCATAGACACCCCATAGAGCCCCACAGACACCCACAGAGCCCCATAGACACCCCATAGAGCCCCATAGACACCCACAGAGCCCCATAGAGCCCCATAGCGCCCCATAACCACCCCATAGCGCCCCCACCTGGGCCCTCTTGAGGCTCAGGGACTCTTTCTCCTTGGCAGCCCTGTTCTCGGCGGCGCAGCTCTGCAGCTCCCGCAGCCGGGCCTGGACGTGCTCCCCCTGCGCCCGCAGGTCCTCGGCCAACTGCGCCGCCTCCACCGCCTGGGGACCCATAGGGATGCATTGGGGCCATAGGGATGCATGGGGACCCATAGGGATGCATGGGGACCCATAGGGATGCATTGGGGCCATAGGGATGCATTGGGGCCATAGGGATGCATTGGGACCCATAGGGATGCATTGGGACCCATAGGGATGCATAGGGGCCATAGGGATGCATGGGGACCCATAGGGATGCATTGGGGCCATAGGGATGCATTGGGATCCATAGGGATGCATTGGGACTCATAGGGATGCATTGGGGTCCATAGGGATGCATGGGGACCCATAGGGATGCATTGGGGGCCATAGGGATGCATTGGGGTCATAGGGATGCATGGGGACCCATAGGGATGCACTGGGGGCCATAGGGATGCATTGGTGCCATAGGGATGCATGGGGACCCATAGGGATGGAGTGGGGGCCATAGGGATGCATTGGGGACCCATAGGGATGCATTGGGGTCCATAGGGATGCATTGGGGCCATAGGGATGCATTGGGGTCATAGGGATGCATTGGGACCCACAGGGATGCATTGGGGTCCATAGTGATGCATTGGGGACCCATAGGGATGCATGGGGACCCATAGGGATGGAGTGGGGGCCATAGGGATGCATTGGGGCCATAGGGATGCATTGGGACTCATAGGCATGCATTGGGACTCATAGGGATGCATTGGGGTCCATAGGGATGCATTGGGACTCATAGGGATGCATTGGGACCCATAGGGATGCATTGGGGCCATAGGGATGCATTGGGATCCATAGGGATGCATTGGGACTCATAGGGATGCATTGGGGTCCATAGGGATGCATGGGGACCCATAGGGATGCATTGGGGGCCATAGGGATGCATTGGTGCCATAGGGATGCATGGGGACCCATAGGGATGCATTGGGGGCCATAGGGATGCATTGGGGACCCATAGGGATGCATTGGGGTCCATAGGGATGCATTGGGGCCATAGGGATGCATTGGGACCCATAGGGATGCATTGGGGCCATAGGGATGCATTGGGATCCATAGGGATGCATTGGGACTCATAGGGATGCATTGGGGTCCATAGGGATGCATGGGGACCCATAGGGATGCATTGGGGGCCATAGGGATGGAGTGGGGTCCATAGGGATGCATGGGGACCCATAGGGATGCATTGGGGGCCATAGGGATGCATTGGGGACCCATAGGGATGCATTGGGGTCCATAGGGATGCATTGGGGCCATAGGGATGCATTGGGGTCATAGGGATGCATTGGGACCCACAGGGATGAATTGGGGTCCATAGTGATGCATTGGGGACCCATAGGGATGCATGGGGACCCATAGGGATGGAGTGGGGGCCATAGGGATGCATTGGGGCCATAGGGATGCATTGGGACTCATAGGCATGCATTGGGGCCATAGGGATGCATTGGGGCCATAGGGATGCATTGGGGTCCAGAGGGATGCATTGGGTCCATAGGGGGCCATAGGGATGCACTGGGGTCATAGGGGGCCATAGGAATGCATTAGGGTCCATAGGGATGCATTGGGGCCATAGGGATGCATTGGGTCCATAGGAGGCCATAGGGATGCATTGGGGTCTACAGGGATGCATTGGGTCCATAGGGGGCCATAGGGATGCATTGGGGTCCATAGGGATGCATTGGGTCCATAGAGATGCATTGGGGTCCATAGGGATGCATGGGGACCCATAGGGATGCATGGGGACCCATAGGGATGCAGTGGGGTCCATAGGGATGCATTGGGGCCATAGGGATGCATTGGGATCCATAGGGATGCATTGGGACTCATAGGGATGCATTGGGGTCCATAGGGATGCATTGGGGTCCATAGGGATGCATTGGGGGGCCATAGGGATGCATTGGGGTCCATAGGGATGCATTGGGGCCATAGGGATGCATTGGGGCCATAGGGATGCATTGATCCCCATTGATCCCCACTGACTCCCATTGACTCCCATTGACTCCCATTGACCCCCATTGACTCCCATTGACCCCCATCGCCCCACATTGCCCCACACCTTCCTCTTGTGCAGCTCCAGGCCCTGGCACCGCACCGCCAGCTCCCTCTCCATTCATCCCCATTGATCCCCATTGACTCCCATTGATCCCCATTGACTCCCATTGACCCCCATTGACTCCCATTGACTCCCATTGCCCCACATCGCCCCACACCTTCCTCTTGTGCAGCTCCAGGCCCTGGCACCGCACCGCCAGCTCCCTCTCCATTCATCCCCATTGATCCCCCATTGACTCCCATTGATCCCCATTGACTCCCATTGACTCCCATTGACTCCCATTGACCCCCATCGCCCCACATCGCCCCACACCTTCCTCTTGTGCAGCTCCAGGCCCTGGCACCGCACCGCCAGCTCCCTCTCCATTCATCCCCATTGATCCCCCATTGACTCCCATTGATCCCCATTGACTCCCATTGACTCCCATTGACTCCCATTGACCCCCATCGCCCCACATCGCCCCACACCTTCCTCTTGTGCAGCTCCAGGCCCTGGCACCGCACCGCCAGCTCCCTCTCCATTCATCCCCATTGATCCCCATTGACTCCCATTGACTCCCATTGACTCCCACTGACTCCCATTGACCCCCATTGACTCCCATTGACCCCCATTGACTCCCATTGACTCCCATTGACCCCCATCGCCCCACATCGCCCCACACCTTCCTCTTGTGCAGCTCCAGGCCCTGGCACCGCACCGCCAGCTCCCTCTCCATTCATCCCCATTGATCCCCCATTGACTCCCATTGACTCCCATTGACTCCCATTGACTCCCATTGACTCCCATTGACCCACATCGCCCCACACCTTCCTCTTGTGCAGCTCCAGGCCCTGGCACTGCACCGCCAGCTCCCTCTCCATTCATCCCCATTGATCCCCCATTGACTCCCATTGATCCCCATTGACTCCCATTGATCCCCATTGACTCCCATTGACCCCCATTGACCCCCATTGACCCCCATTGCCCCACATCGCCCCACACCTTCCTCTTGTGCAGCTCCAGGCCCTGGCACCGCACCGCCAGCTCCCTCTCCACGCTGCCCAGGCTGCTCTGCAGTGCTCGCTCCTTCTCCTCCAGCTTCTGCACCAGCAGCAGCTGTGCGTCCACCTGTGGGCACAGCGCGCTCCAGACCCACTTGTGGGGCAGCCAGGGCCACTTATGGGGCAGCCATAACTACTTGTGGGGCAACAGGACCATTTGTGGGGCAGCCAGCACCACTTATGGGGCATCCAGACCCACTTACGGGGCAAGCAGGAGCACTTATCGGGCATCCAGACCCACTTGTGGGGCAATAGGACCACTTATGGGGCACGCAGGAGCACTTATGGGGCAGCCAGACCCACTTATGCGGCGAGCAGGAGCACTTATCGGGCATCCAGAGCCACTTGTGGGGCAGCCAGGCCCACTTGTGGGGCAACAGGAGCACTTATGGGGCACGCAGGAGCACTTATGGGGCATCCAGACCCACTTACGGGGCAAGCAGGAGCACTTATCGGGCATCCAGACCCACCTGTGGGGCAGCCAGGACCACTTGTGGGGCAAAAGGACCACTTATGGGGCAAGCAGGAGCACTTATGGGGCATCCTTACTCACTTATGGGGCAAGCAGGAGCACTTATCGGGCATCCAGACCCACTTGTGGGGCAGCCAGGCCCACTTGTGGGGCAACAGGACCACTTATGGGGCACGCAGGAGCACTTATGGGGCATCCTTACTCACTTATGGGGCAAGCAGGAGCACTTATCGGGCATCCAGACCCACTTGTGGGGCAGCCAGGCCCACTTGTGGGGCAACAGGACCACTTATGGGGCACGCAGGAGCACTTATGGGGCATCCTTACTCACTTATGGGGCAAGCAGGAGCACTTATCGGGCATCCAGACCCACTTATGGGGCATCCAGACTCACTTATGGGGCAAGCAGGACCACTTATGGGGCAACCAGACTCACTTATGGGGCAAGCAGGACCACTTATCGGGCATCCAGACCCACTTATGGGGCAGCCATAACTACTTGTGGGGCAACAGGACCACTTGTGGGGCAGCCAGCACCACTTATGGGGCATCCAGACCCACTTACGGGGCGAGCAGGAGCACTTATCGGGCATCCAGAGCCACTTGTGGGGCAGCCAGGACCACTTGTGGGGCAACAGGACCACTTGTGGGGCAGCCAGCACCACTTATGGGGCATCCAGACCCACTTACGGGGCGAGCAGGAGCACTTATCGGGCATCCAGAGCCACTTGTGGGGCAGCCAGGCCCACTTGTGGGGCAACAGGACCACTTATGGGGCAACCAGACTCACTTATGGGGCAAGCAGGACCACTTATCGGGCATCCAGAGCCACTTGTGGGGCAGCCAGGCCCACTTGTGGGGCAAAAGGACCACTTATGGGGCAAGCAGGAGCACTTACGGGGCATCCTTACTCACTTATGGGGCAAGCAGGAGCACTTATCGGGCATCCAGACTCACTTATGGGGCAAGCAGGACCACTTATGGGGCAACCAGACTCACTTATGGGGCAAGCAGGACCACTTATCGGGCATCCAGACCCACTTATGGGGCAGCCATAACTACTTGTGGGGCAACAGGACCACTTGTGGGGCAGCCAGCACCACTTATGGGGCAACAGGACCACTTATGGGGCACGCAGGAGCACTTATCGGGCATCCAGACCCACTTGTGGGGCAGCCAGGCCCACTTGTGGGGCAACAGGAGCACTTATGGGGCACGCAGGAGCACTTATGGGGCAGCCAGACCCACTTATGCGGCAAGCAGGAGCACTTATCGGGCATCCAGACCCACTTGTGGGGCAGCCAGGCCCACTTATGGGGCATCCAGACTCACTTATGGGGCAAGCAGACCCACTTATGGGGCAATCAAACCCACTTACGGGGCATCCAGACTCACTTATGAGGCAAGCAGGCCCACTTGTGGGGCAAACAGACTCACTTATGGGGCAAGCAGGACCACTTATGGGGCAACCAGAACCACTTGTGAGGCAACCAGAACCTCTGATGGGGCAACCAGGAGCACTTATGGGGCAACCAGGACCACTTATGGGGCATCCAGACCCACTTACGGGGCTAGCAGAACCACTTGTGGGGCAACCGGAACATCTTATGTGGCATCCATCCCCACTTATGGCCCCTCCATCCCCACTTATCCCCCCTCCAGCCCCACTTATCCCCCCTCCAGCCCCACTTAGGGGTCCCTCCAGCCCCACTTAGGGGTGTCCCCCCCCCTGCAGCCCCACGGCGCGCTGCCCCACCTGCGCCTTGAGGGCCAGGACCTGCTCGCCCAGCTCGTCCTTCTCCTCGCGCAGGAGCTTGTGGATCTGGTTGGCCTTGATGCGCTCCGACATGAGCTTGAAGTTGGCGTCGTCCTTCTCGCGCAGCTGCTGCAGGAGCCGCAGGTTCTGCTCCTGCATGTCCTCGAAGGCCTGGCCCGTCACGTCCATCTCCGACAGCAGCGCCTCCTCCTCCTGAGACAGCCAATGGGGAGCCGTTAGCATGGAGACATCGTCATGGAGGCATCGTCAACGAATGAACATAGAGACATCGTCATCGACTCAACACGGAGCCATCGTCATGGAAACAGCATCATCGACTCAATGGAGACCCAATGACATCGACTCAACATGGAGCCATCATCATCGACTCAACATGGAGCCATCATCATTGACTCAACATGGAGCCATCGTCATGGAAACAGCATCATCGACTCAATGGAGACCAAACGTCATTGACTCAACATGGACCCATCATCATCGACTCAACATGGAGCCATCATCATTGACTCAACATGCAGCCATCATCATGGAAACAGCATGATCAACTCAACGTAGACCCATCATCATAGACTCAACATGGAGCCATCATCATTGACTCAACATGGACCCATCATCATGGACACATCATCATGTCCTCGAAGGCCTGGCCCGTCACGTCCATCTCTGACAGCAGCGCCTCCTCCTCCTGAGACAGCCAATGGGGAGCCGTTAGCATGGAGACATCGTCATGGACTCAACACGGAGCCATCGTCACGGAAACAGCATCATCGACTCAACGGAGACCCAATGACATCGACTCAACATGGAGCCATCATCATCGACTCAACATGGAGCCATCATCATCGACTCAACACGGAGCCATCGTCACGGAAACAGCATCATCGACTCAACGGAGACCCAATGACATCGACTCAACATGGAGCCATCATCATCGACTCAACGGAGACCCAATGACATCGACTCAACATGGAGCCATCATCATCGACTCAACATGGAGCCATCATCATCGACTCAACACGGAGCCATCGTCATGGAAACAGCATCATCGACTCAATGGAGACCCAATGACATCGACTCAACATGGAGACATCATCATCGACTCAACGGAGACCCAACGTCATTGACTCAACATGGACCCATCATCATCGACTCAACATGGAGCCATCATCATTGACTCAACATGGAGCCATCATCATGGAAACAGCATCATCGACTCAACGGAGACCCAATGACATCGACTCAACATGGAGCCATCATCATGGACACATCATCATCGACTCAACATGGAGCCATCATCATCGACTCAACATGGACCCATCATCATGGACCCATCATCATTGACTCAACATGGACCCATCATCATGGAGCCATCATCATTGACTCAACATGGACCCATCATCATGGACCCATCATCATGTCCTCGAAGGCCTGGCCCGTCATGTCCATCTCCGACAGCAGCGCCTCCTCCTCCTGAGACAGCCAATGGGGAGCCGTTAGCATGGAGACATCGTCATGGAGGCATCGTCAACGAATGAACATAGAGACATCGTCATCGACTCAACACGGAGCCATCGTCATGGAAACAGCATCATCGACTCAACGGAGACCCAATGACATCGACTCAACATGGAGCCATCATCATGGACCCATCATCATCGACTCAACATGGAGCCATCATCATGGACTCAACATGGAACCATCATCATGGACTCATCATCATCGACTCAACGTAGACCCATCATCATGGACCCATCATCGTTGACTCAATGTAGACCCATCATCATGGACCCATCATCATCACCTCAACGTAGACCCATCATCATGGACCCATCATCATCAACTCAACGTAGATCCATCATCACCGACCCATCGCAGACCCATCATCATCGACTCAACGTAGACCCATCATCATCGACTCAACATGGACCCATCATCATGGAGCCATCATCATCGACTCAACGTAGACCCATCATCATCGACTCAACGTAGACCCATCATCATGGACCCATCATCGTTGACTCAACGTAGACCCATCATCATGGACCCATCGTCATCGACTCAACGTAGACCCATCATCATGGACCCATCATCATCAACTCAACGTAGATCCATCATCACCGACCCATCGTAGACCCATCATCATCGACTCAACATAGACCCATCATCATCAACTCAACGTAGACCCATCATCATGGACCCATCATCATCAACTCAACGTAGATCCATCATCACCGACCCATTGTACACCCATCATCATCGACTCAACGTAGACACATCATCATCGACTCAACGTAGACCCATCATCATGGACCCATCATCATCGCCTCAACGTAGACCCATCATAATGGACCCATCATCATCGACTCAACGTAGACCCATCATCATGGACCCATCATCATCAACTCAACGTAGATCCATCATCACCGACCCATCGTAGACCCATCATCATCGACTCAACATAGACCCATCATCATCAACTCAACGTAGACCCATCATCATGGACCCATCATCATCGCCTCAACGTAGACCCATCATCATGGACCCATCATCATCGACTCAACGTAGACCCATCATCATTGACTCAACGTAGACCCATCATCATGGACCCATCATCGTTGACTCAACGTAGACCCATCATCATGGACCCATCATCATTGACTCAACGTAGACCCATCATCATCGACTCAACATGGACCCATCATCATGGAGCCATCATCATCGACTCAACGTAGACCCATCATCATCGACTCAACGTAGACCCATCATCATGAACCCATCATCATGGACTCAACGTAGACCCATCATCATGAACCCATCATCATCGACTCAACGTAGACCCATCATCATGGACCCATCATCATCAACTCAACGTAGATCCATCATCACCGACCCATTGTAGACCCATCATCATCGACTCAACGTGGACCCATCATCATCAACTCAACGTAGACCCATCATCATGGACCCATCATCATCGACTCAACATAGACCCATCATCATCAACTCAACGTAGACCCATCATCATGGACCCATCATCATCGCCTCAACGTAGACCCATCATCATGGACCCATCATCATCGACTCAACGTAGACCCATCATCATTGACTCAACGTAGACCCATCATCATGAACCCATCATCATCGACTCAACGTAGACCCATCATCATGGACCCATCATCATCAACTCAACGTAGATCCATCATCACCGACCCATCGTAGACCCATCATCATCTACTCAACATAGACCCATCATCATCAACTCAACGTAGACCCATCATCATGGACCCATCATCATCGACTCAACGTAGACCCATCATCATCAACTCAACGTAGACCCATCATCATGGACCCATCATCGTTGACTGAACGTAGACCCATCACCATGGACCCATCATCATCAACTCAACGTAGATCTATCATCACCGACCCATCGTAGACCCATCATCATCGACTCAACGTAGACCCATCATCATCGACTCAACGTAGACCCATCATCATGGACCCATCATCATCGACTCAACGTAGACCCATCACCATGGACCCTTCATCGTTGACTCAATGTAGACCCATCATCATGGACCCATCATCATCGCCTCAGCGTAGACCCATCATCATGGACCCATCATCATCGACTCAACGTAGACCCATCATCATCGACTCAACGTAGACCCATCATCATGGACCCATCATCGTTGACTCAACGCAGACCCATCATCATCAACTCAACGTAGATCCATCATCACCGACCCATCGTAGACCCATCATCATCGACTCAACATAGACCCATCATCATCAACTCAACGTAGACCCATCATCATGGACCCATCATCGTTGACTCAACGTAGACCCATCATCATGGACCCATCATCATCGCCTCAACGTAGACCCATCATCATGGACCCATCATCATCGACTCAACGTAGACCCATCATCATCGACTCAATGTAGACCCATCATCATGGACCCATCATCGTTGACTGAACGTAGACCCATCACCATGGACCCATCATCATCAACTCAACGTAGATCCATCATCACCGACCCATCGTAGACCCATCATCATCGACTCAACATAGACCCATCATCATCAACTCAACGTAGACCCATCATCATGGACCCATCATCATCGCCTCAACGTAGACCCATCATCATGGACCCATCATCATCGACTCAACGTAGACCCATCATCATTGACTCAACGTAGACCCATCATCATGGACCCATCATCATCGCCTCAACGTAGACCCCTCATCATGGACCCATCATCATCGACTCAACGTAGACCCATCATCATCGCCTCAACGTAGACCCATCACCATGAACCCATCATCATCGCCTCAACGTAGACCCATCATCCCCGACCCATCATCACCGACCCATCGTACACCCATCACGACCCCAACACCCTCCCTCTTCCGCAACCCCCCCCCTACACCCTCTTCCCATTGGCCGCCTCGGGCTCCGCCCACGCCCTTATAAGGCCGCGCTACCTGCTTGGTGGCCGCCAGGCGGCGCTGCAGCAGCTCGATGTGCTCCTCGCCCGCCCGCAGCCGCCTCAGCGCCTCCTCGTCCGCCAGCTTCTTGCTCTCGCGCCGCTCGCGCTCCTCCAGCTCCCGCGCCCGCGCCCGCAGCTCCTCCGCCTGCCGTGACGTCAGCCGTGACGTCAGCCGTGACGTCATGGCCGCGGGAAGGAAGGGGGGGAGGGGGGGTGATGGGGGTTGTGGGGGGGTTAGAGTGTGTTAGCGTGTGTTAGTGTGTTGGCGTGTGTTAGCCTGTATTGTGTTAGCGTGTGTTAGCGCGTATTAATGTGTTAGAGTGTGTTAGTGTGTGTTAATGTGTTGGCGTGTGTTAGCGTGTATTGTGTTAGCGTGTGTTAGCGTGTATTAATGTGTTAGCGTGTGTTAGCGTGTATTAATGTGTTAGAGTGAGCGCGTGTTAATGTGTTGGCGTGTGTTAGCGTGTATTAATGTGTTAGCGTGTATTAATGTGTTGGCGTGTGTTAGCGTGTATTGTGTTAGCGTGTGTTAGCGTGTATTAATGTGTTAGCGTGTGTTAGCGTGTATTAATGTGTTAGAGTGAGCGCGTGTTAATGTGTTGGCGTGTGTTAGCGTGTATTAATGTGTTAGCGTGTATTAATGTGTTGGCGTGTGTTAGCGTATATTAATGTGTTGGCGTGTGTTAGCGTGTATTGTGGTAGCGTGTGTTAGCGCGTATTAATGTGTTAGAGTGTGTTAGCGCATGTTAATGTGTTGGCGTGTGTTAGCCTGTGTTAATGTGTTGGCGTGTGTTAGCGTGTATTAATGTGTTAGAGTGTGTTAGCGTGTATTAATGTGTTGGTGTGTGTTAGCGGGTATTAATGTGTTAGCGTGTGTTAGCGTGTATTAATGTGTTGGCGTGTGTTAGCATGCATTAATGTGTTGGCGTGTGTTAGCGTGTGTTAATGTGTTAGCGTGTGTTAATGTGTTGGTGTGTGTTAGCATGTATTAATGTGTTGGCGTGTATTCATGCATTGGCATGTATTAATGTGTTTGTATGCATTAATGTGTTAGCGTGTGTTAGCATGTATTAGTGTGTTGGCATGTGTTAGCATGCATTAATGTGTTAGTGTGTGTTAGCGTGTGTTAATGTGTTAGCGTGTGTTAGCATGTATTAATGTGTTAGCATGTGTTAGCATGTATTAATGTGTTAGCATGTATTAATGTGTTGGCATGAATTAGCATGTATTAATGTGTTAGAGTGTGTTAGCGTGTATTAATGTGTTGGCGTGTGTTAGCATGTATTAATGTGTTAGCGTGTGTTAGCGTGTATTAATGTGTTGGCGTGTGCTAGCATGTATTAATGTGTTGGAGTGTGTTAACATGTATTAATGTGTTAGCATGTATTAATGTGTTAGCGTGTGCTAATATGTATTAATGTGTTGGCGTTTATTAATGTGTTGGCATGTATGAATGTGTTAGCATGTATTAATGCGTTGGCACGTATTCATGTGTTGGCATGTATTTATGCGTTAGCATGTATTAAAGCATGTTAGCATGTGTGTGTTAACAAGTGCTAGTGTGTGTTAACATGTGCTACCATGCGTTAACATGTGCTAGCGTGCGTTAACATGTGCTAGCGCGTTAACATATGCGTGTGTTAACATGTGCTAGCGTGCTAATGTGTGCTAGCGTGTTAACATGTCCTAGCATGTGTTAACATGCGCTAGCTAGTTAACATGTGCTAGCGTGTGTTAACATGTGCTAGCGTATGTTAACATGTGCTCGTGTGTGTTAACGTGTGCTAACGTGTGCTCGCGTGTGTTAACGTGTGCTAGCGCGTGTTAACATATGCTAGCGCATGGAACATGTTAGCGTGCCTAACACGCGTTACCACAGATTAAAGCGTTTTAGCGCACGTTAACACGCGTTAACATGTATTAACACGCCTTAACACGGGTGGACACGCGGTTGCGCGTGTCAACACAACGCCTGTTCACGCGGATTTAAGGCACGCCCACGGGGAGTCACACGTGTTCCCGAGTGCTTAGCGTGTGTTAACATGTGCTTAGCGTGCGCACACGCGTGTTCACGCGTGTCGGGCCCCCACCTCGGCCTTGCTCTTCCTCTCGGCCGCCATCAGCTGCACTTTGTCCCTCTGCTCCTTGGGCGCTGACTTGTACATGTCCAGGAGCAGCTTCATCTCCTTCTGGCTCTCCTGCGCCTTCCTGCGCCCCATAGAGACCCACGGAGACCCATGGAGACCCATAGGGACCCATAGAGAACCATAGGGACCCATAGAGACCCCATAGACACCCATAGACACCCACAGAGAGCCATAGAGACCCATAGAGATCCATGGAGACCCCATGGAGACCCATAGGGACCCATAGAGACCCACAGAAACCCCATAGGGACCCATACAGACCCCACAGAGAACCATGGAGACCACATAGAGACCCATAGAGACCCCACAGAGACTCCATAAACACCCCATAGAGGCACACAGAGACCCCACAGAGACCCCTTAGAGACGCATAGACACCCAATAGAGACCCATAGAGACCCATAGAAACCCATAGAGACCCATAGAGACCAATAGAGACCCCACAGAGACCCATAGAGACCCCACAGGGACACACAGAGACCCATAGAGACCTCATAGAGACCCATAGAGACCCATAGAGACTCCATAAACACCCCATAGAGACACACAGAGACCCCACAGACACCCCATAGAGACGCACAGACACCCAATAGAGACCCACAGAGACTCCATAGAACCCCCAGAGACTCATAGAGACCCCATAGAGCCCCATAGACCCCCATAGATACCCCATAGTGCGCCAGAGACACCCATAGCCCCCCCCCAAGCACCATAGATACCCCATAGCACTCCCACAGACCCTCCAAAGACCCCAATAGCCCCCCATAGCCATCCCATAGCCACCCATAGACCCCCATAGCTACCCCATAGCTACCCCATAGCCCTCCCACAGACCCCAATAGCCCCTCATAGACACCCATAGACCCCCATAGCTACCCCATATATACCCCATAGCCTGCCCACAGACCCCAATAGCCCCCCATAGCCATCCCATAGACAGCCATAGATAACCCACAGCGCCCCATAGACCCCCCCAGACACCCCCCAGACACCCCATAGACCCCCCATAGCCCTCCCAGACACCCAAATCACCCTATAGACACCCCAATCACCCTATAGACACCCCATAGACCCCCATAGCCCCCCATAGACACTCATAGATACCCCATAACGCCCCATAAACCCCCACAGACACCCCACAGACCCCACACAGACCCCCCATAGCCATCCCAGACACCCATAGCACCCCATAGACACCCCAGAGACCCCCATAGACACCCCACAGTCCCCCATAGACACCTCAGAGACACCCACAGACCCCCACAGATACCCCATAACGCCCCATAGACCCCCACAGACACCCCACAGAACCCACATAGACCCCCATAGCCCCTCCACAGACACCCCATAGACCCCCATAGCCCCCCATAGACACCCCATAGCCCCCCATAGCCCCCCACAGACACCCCATAGCCCCCATAGCACCCCATAAACCCGGCATACCCCCCCATAGCCCCCCATAGCCACCCCATAAACCCCCATAGCCCCCCCAAAGCACCCCATAGCCCCCCCATAGCACCCCATAAACCCCCAATAGCCCCCCATAGACACCCCATAGATCCCCATAGCCCCCCATAGACACCCCATACACCCCCATAGTGCCCCATAGCCCCCCATAGACACCCCATAAACCCGGCATACCCCCCCACACCCACCCCATAAACCCCCATAGCCCCCCCATAGCACCCCATAGCCCCCTCATAGCACCCCATAAACCCCCCATAGCCCCCCCATAGCCCCCCATAGACACCCCATAGATCCCCATAGCCCCCCCATAGCACCCCATAGACTCCCACAGCCCCACATAGTGCCCCATAGCCCCCCCATAGCCCCCCCTAGACACCCCAAAGCCCCCCATAGACACCCCATAGCCCCCCATAGACACCCCATAGACCCCCATAGTGCCCCATAGCCCCCCCATAGCCCCCCATAGACACCCCAAAGCCCCCCATAGACACCCCATAGCCCCCCATAGACACCCCATAGCCCCTCACAGACACCCCATAGCCCCCCATAGACACCCCATAGCCCCCCATAGACACCCCAAAGCCCCCCATAGACACCCCATAGCCCCCCATAGACACCCCATAGCCCCCCATAGACACCCCAAAGCCCCCCATAGACACCCCATAGCCCCCCATAGACACCCCATAGCCCCCCATAGACACCCCATAGCTCCCCATAGCCCCCCATAGACACCCCATAGCCCCCCATAGACACCCCATATTCCCCCATAGACACCCCATAGCCCCTCATAGACACCCCATAGCCCCCCATAGACACCCCATAGCCCCCCATAGACACCCCAAAGCCCCCCATAGACACCCCATAGCCCCCCATAGACACCCCATAGAGCCCCCATAGTGCCCCATAGCCCCCCCATAGCCCCCCATAGACACCCCATAGCCCCCCATAGACACCCTATAGCCCCCCATAGACACCCCATAGCCCCCCATAGACACCCCATAGCCCCCCATAGACACCCCATAGCCCCTCATAGACACCCCATAGCCCCCCATAGACACCCCATACCCCTCATAGACACCCCATAGCCCCCCATAGACACCCCATAGCCCCCCATAGACACCCCATAGCTCCCCATAGACACCCCACAGCCCCCCATAGACACCCCATAGCCCCCCACAGACACCCCATACCCCTCATAGACACCCCATAGCCCCCCATAGACACCCCATAGCCCCCCATAGACACCCCAAAGCCCCCCATAGACACCCCATAGCCCCCCATAGACACCCCATAGCCCCCCATAGACACCCCATACCCCTCATAGACACCCCAAAGCCCCCCATAGACACCCCATAGCCCCCCATAGACACCCCATAGCCCCCCATAGACACCCCATAGAGCCCCCATAGTGCCCCATAGCCCCCCCATAGCCCCCCATAGACACCCCATAGCCCCCCATAGACACCCTATAGCCCCCCATAGACACCCCATAGCCCCCCATAGACACCCCAAAGCCCCCCATAGACACCCCATAGCCCCCCATAGACACCCCATAGCCCCCCACAGACACCCCATACCCCTCATAGACACCCCATAGCCCCCCATAGACACCCCATAGCCCCCCATAGACACCCCATAGCCCCCCATAGACACCCCATAGCTCCCCATAGACACCCCAAAGCCCCCCATAGCCCCCCCATAGCCCCCCATAGACACCCCGTAGCCCCCCATAGACACCCCATATTCCCCCATAGACACCCCATAGCCCCTCATAGACACCCCATAGCCCCCCATAGACACCCCATAGCCCCCCATAGACACCCCATAGCCCTCATAGACACCCCATAGCTCCCCATAGACACCCCATAGCCCCCCATAGACACCCCAAAGCCCCCCATAGACACCCCATAGCCCCCCATAGACACCCCATAGCCCCCCACAGACACCCCATACCCCTCATAGACACCCCATAGCCCCCCATAGACACCCCATAGCCCCCCATAGACACCCCATAGCTCCCCATAGACACCCCATAGCCCCCCATAGACACCCCATAGCCCCCCATAGACACCCCATACCCCTCATAGACACCCCATAGCCCCCCATAGACACCCCATAGCCCCCCATAGACACCCCATAGCCCCCCATAGACACCCCATACCCCTCATAGACACCCCATACCCCTCATAGACACCCCATAGCCCCCCATAGACACCCCATAGACACCCCATACCCCTCATAGACACCCCATAGCCCCCCATAGACACCCCATAGCTCCCCATAGCCCCCCCATAGCCCCCCATAGACACCCCAAAGCCCCCCATAGCCCCCCATAGACACCCCATAGCCCCCCATAGACACCCCATATTCCCCCATAGACACCCCATAGCCCCTCATAGACACCCCATAGCCCCTCATAGACACCCCATAGCCCCCCATAGACACCCCATAGCTCCCCATAGACACCCCATAGCCCCCCATAGCACCCCATAAACCCCCCATAGAGCCCCATAGCCCCCCATAGACACCCCATAGCCCCCCATAGACACCCCAAAGCCCCCCATAGACACCCCATAGCCCCCCATAGACACCCCATAGCCCCCCACAGACACCCCATACCCCTCATAGACACCCCATAGCCCCCCATAGACACCCCATAGCCCCCCATAGACACCCCATAGCCCCCCATAGACACCCCATAGCTCCCCATAGACACCCCATAGCCCCCCATAGACACCCCATAGCCCCCCATAGACACCCCATAGCTCCCCATAGACACCCCATAGCCCCCCATAGACACCCCATAGCGCCCCATAGACACCCCATAGCCACCCCATAGCCCCCCCCATCCTCACTTGAGCTCCCCCCGCAGTTGCTTGAGCAGCTCCGAATCCTTCTTCTTGGCCTCCTCGGGGGTGGGGGCGGGGCCTCCCCCTCCCCCCGCCCCTCCCCCTCCCCCCTTGGCCCTCGGCCGCTCCCGGGAAGCTCCGGGCCGGGATTGGGAGGAGGAGGGGGGAGGGGGGAGGGGCCCGGGGAGGATGGGAACGGGGGGGGGAGGGGGCAGGGGGGGTTCCTTGGTGCGGGGTGGGGGAGGGGTGGCGGGGGCGGGGCTCGGAAGCTCCTCCTCCTCCCCCCCACCCCGCCGAGGGGGCGGGGCCGCCTCCTCCCGCTTGGGCTCCGGGGCCACGCCCCCTCCGTCCTCCTCCTTCAAAGGGGCGGGGCCCGGAGGGGGGGGAGGGGCGGGGGCAGCAGCCCCCGAGGGGGGGGGAGGGGCGGAGGTGGGGGGTGGCTCGTCCTGGGAAGAAGGGGTGGGGGGGGTGGGGGTGGGGGGAGGGGTGGGTGGGGGAGGAGGGGGAGGGGCGATGGGGGAAGGGGGAGGGGCGCCGGTGGCCTGGAGGCGGAGCTAAAGGAGAAAGGGGGGGGGTGGGGTCAATGATGGCGTTGCCCCTTTAAGAGACGGGACCACACCCCCTTTTAGCCCCGCCCACAACGAGGCCCTTTTAAGGATCGCTCTGTGGGCCCACAGGACTCGTTCGCGCCCATTGCCCTTTTAAGGCCAGGCAAACCCATTGGTGGGGAGAGGGGACTGCCTCACCCCCCTTAAAAGGGCAACAGCCAATCAGAGGAGGGCAGGCCCCGCCCATTCACCAATGCTGGCCAGCCCTCCCTTAGCTTACCCCCACCTCTTAAAGGGGCTACACCCCTTTGTGGGTGGAACCCACATGCACCCCCCCCTTAAAAGGGCTATGCATCTTTATGGGTGGGACCCACCACTACACCCATAACCTTGTAGTATACCCATTGCCCCCTTAAAGGGGCAACACACTGCTACTGGTGGGCCCCACTGGTACACCCACTGCATTACAGCATATGCATAGCCCCCTTAAAAGGGCTGCATGCTGCTATAGGTGGGCCCCACAGGTGTCCCAGTGCTTTCCCTTAAAGGGGCTATACATCCTGGTGGATGGGAGCCACCATACCTCAGCTCCTTAAAGGGGTCACACACTGCTAGTGGTGGTCCCCACCCGTGTACCCACTCTCAGTCCCTTAAACGGGCCATGCCATCCATGCTCTTAAAGGGGTAAGGCCACCTATTGCCTTAAAGGGGCAATTCCACCCATTGCCTTAAAGGGGCAATGCCGTTCATTCCCTTAAAGGGGCAATCCCACATATTGCCTTGACGGGGCAACCCCACCCATTCCCTTAAAGGGGCAACACCACTCATGCTCTTAAAGGGGCAACAGCACCCATTCCCTTAAAGGGACATCACCACCCAATCCCTTAAAGGGGCAACCCACCCCTGCCCTTAAAGGGGCAACGCCACCCGTTCCCTTAAAAGGGTGCCTCCCATTGCCTTATAAGGGCACCACCACCCATTACCTTAAAGGGGAACACCATCCATTCTGTTAAAGGGGCAATGCCACCCACTCTTAAAGGGGCAATGCCACCCATTCTATTAAAGGGGCAATGCCACCCATTCTCTTAAAGGGGCAACACCACCCATGCCCTTAAAGGGGCAACACCACCCATTCTCTTAAAGGGGCAACGCCACCCATGCCCTTAAAGGGGCAAGGCCACCCATTCTCTTAAAGAGGCAACACCACCCATGCCCTTAAAGGGGCAACGCCACCCATTCTCTTAAAGAGGCAACACCACCCATGCCCTTAAAGGGGCAACGTCACCCATGCCCTTAAAGGGGCAACGCCACCCCGAAGCTCCTCCCACCTTGTTGATCTCGGCCTGCACCTCCCGCAGCTTCCTCTTGTAGCGCTGGACGTCGCCCTTGAGCTGGTGGTTGTGGTTCTGGAGGCTGCTGATGAGGTGGCGCATCTCCCTGTTGATGGGGCCTGGGGGGGACAGGGACAGCGGGGTTATGGGGGGGCTCTATGGGTCCCTATGGGGCTCTATGGGGTCTCTATGGCTCTTTAAGGGACTCTATAAGTCTCTATGGTCACCATGGGTTGCTATATTCCCTATAGGTTGCTATGGGTCTCTATGGTTTCAATGAGTTTTATGGTTTCTATGGGTCTCTATGGGTCACTATGGCGCTCAATGGGTCCTCATGTGTCTCTATGGTCTCTCTGATGCTCTATGGTGTCTATGGTTCTCAATAGGTCTCTATGGTCACTATGGGTCTCTATGGCTGTCAATGGGTCTCTATGGGTCTCAATGGGTCTCTATGGTCTCTATGGGTCCCTATAGTTTCTATAGTCTCAGTGGGTCCCTATGCCTCTCAGGAGTCCGTATGTGTCCCTATGGCTCTCAATGGGTCTCTATGGTCTCAATGGATCCCTATGGGTCTCAATGGGTCCCTATGGTCTCAATGGGTCCCTATGGTCTCAATGGGTCCCTATGGTCTCAATGGGTCTCTACGGTCTCAATTGGCCCCTATGGATCCCTATGGGTCTCAACGGGTCTCTATGGCTCTCAATGGGGCCCTATGGCCCTCTATGGGCCCCTATGGCTCTCAATGGGGTCTACGTGCTGAGTCCCTATGGCTCTCAATGAACCCCTACGGCTCCCAATGAGTCTCCATGGGTCCCTATGGGTCTCCCTATGGGTCGGGATGTGGGTCGCTCACCAGCCTGCTCGTTGGCGGCCAGGTTCTGCTCGAACTCGATGCGCAGCATCTCGTACTCCTTGCGCACCTGGGCCAGGGTGTCCTCCAACTGGATGACCTCGGTGCGCAGGCGCTTCTGCACCCCCAGCTCGTCGCTCTGGGGCACGGGGTTGGGGTGGGGGGACACACACATCGATGTGAGATATGGGGGGGGACACCCACCCCCCCAATGGGCACCCAATGGGTATCAACGGCACCCAATGGACTCAATGGGCACCGATCGACTCAATGGGCACCCAATGGGCACCCAATGGACTCAATGGGCACCGATTGACTCAATGGGCACCCAATGGGCACCGATCGACTCAATGGGAACTCAATGGGCACCAATCGACTCAATGGGACCCCAATGGGCACCCAATGGACTCAATAGACCCAATGGGCACCAATCGACTCAATGGGCATCAATGGGCACCCAATGGGCACCAATGGCACCCAATGGGCACCAATCGACTCCATGGGCATCAATGGGCACCCAATGGGCACCAATGGCACCCAATGGGCACCAATCGACTCAATGGGCACCAATAGACTCAATGGGCACCAATAGGCACCCAATAGACTCAATGGACCCAATGGGCACCAATCGACTCAACGGGCAGCAATGGGCATCAATGGGCACCCAATGGGCACCAATCGACTCAATGGGAACTCAATGGGCACCCAATGGACTCAAATGGACCCAATGGGCACCAATCGACTCAATGGGCATCAGTGGGCACCCAATGGGAACCAATCAACTCAATGGGCACCAATAGACTCAATGGGCATCAATGGGCACCCAATGGGCACCAATGGCACCCAATGGGCATCAATCGACTCAATGGGCATCAATGGACACCCACTGGGCACCAATCGACTCAATGGGCACCAATCGACTCAATGGGCATCAATGGGCACCCAATGGGCACCAATCGACTCAATGGGCACCCAATGGGCACCAATCGACTCAATGGGCACCCAATGGGCACCAATCGACTCAATGGGCATCAATGGGCACCCAATGGGCACCAATCGACTCAATGGGCACCAATGGCACCCATTGGGCACCAATGGCACCCAATGGGCACCAATCGACTCAATGGGCACCAATGGCACCCAATGGGCACCAATCGACTCAATGGGCACCAATGGGACCCAATGGGCACCAATCGACTCAATGGGCACCAATGGGAACCCATTGGGCACCAATCGACTCAATGGGTATCAATGGGCACCCAATGGGCACCAATCGACTCAATGGGCATCAATGGGCACCCAATGGGCATCAATCGACTCAATGGGCATCAATGGGCACCCAATGGGCATCAATCGACTCAATGGGCATCAATGGGCACCCAATGGCACAAATGGCCCCCAATGGACTCAATGGCCCCCAACAGACTCAATGCCCCCCCAGTGGACTCACCGACCCCCAGCAGACTCAATGGCCCCCAATGGACTCAATGCCCCCCCAATGGACTCAACAACCCCCCAACCGACTCAATGGCCCCCAATGGTCCCCAATGGACTCAATGGTCCCCAATGGACTCAATGGACACAAAGGGCCCCCAATGGACCCAAGAGGACCCCAATGGACTCAACGGCCCCCAATGGCCCCCAACGGACTCAACGCCCCCCCAATGGACTCAATGCCCCCCAATGGACTCAACGACCCTCAACAGACCCAACGGCCCCCAACGGACTCAATGGCACCCAACAGACTCAATGCCTCCCCAACGGACTCAATGCCCCCCCAATGGACACAATGGCCCCCAATGGACTCAATGGACACAAAGGGCCCCCAATGGACCCAAGAGGACCCCAATGGACTCAACGGCCCCCAATGGCCCCCAACGGACTCAACGCCCCCCCAATGGACTCAACGACCCCCAACAGACTCAATGGCCCCCAATGGACTCAATGCCCCCCCAATGGACTCAATAACCCCCCAACCGACTCAATGGCCCCCAATGGTCCCCAATGGACTCAATGGTCCCCAATGGCCCCCAATGGACTCAATGGACACAAAGGGCCCCCAATGGACCCAAGAGGACCCCAATGGACTCAATGGTCCCCAATGGCCCCCAACGGACTCAATGGCCCCCCAACGGACTCAACGACCCTCAACAGACCCAACGGCCCCCAACGGACTCAACGGCCCCCCAATGGACTCAACGACCCCCAACAGACTCAATGGCCCCCAATGGACTCAATGCCCCCCCAATGGACTCAACAACCCCCCAACCGACTCAATGGCCCCCAATGGTCCCCAATGGACTCAATGGTCCCCAATGGACTCAATGGACACAAAGGGCCCCCAATGGACCCAAGAGGACCCCAATGGACTCAACGGCCCCCAATGGCCCCCAACGGACTCAACGGCCCCCCAATGGACTCAATGCCCCCCAACGGACTCAACGACCCTCAACAGACCCAACGGCCCCCAATGGACTCAATGGCACCCAACAGACTCAATGCCTCCCCAACGGACTCAATGCCCCCCCAATGGACACAATGGCCCCCAATGGACTCAATGGACACAAAGGGCCCCCAATGGACCCAAGAGGACCCCAATGGACTCAATGGTCCCCAATGGCCCCCAACGGACTCAACGGCCCCCCAATGGACTCAATGCCCCCCAATGGGCTCAACGACCCTCAACAGACCCAACGGCCCCCAACGGACTCAATGGCACCCAACAGACTCAATGCCTCCCCAACGGACTCAATGCCCCCCCAATGGACACAATGGCCCCCAATGGACTCAATGGACACAAAGGGCCCCCAATGGACCCAAGAGGACCCCAATGGACTCAACGGTCCCCAACGGCCCCCAACGGACTCAATGGCCCCCCAATGGATTCAATGACCCCCAACAGACTCAATGGCCCCCAACGGACTCAACGGCCCCCCAATGGACTCAACGACCCCCAACAGACTCAATGGCCCCCAATGGACTCAATGCCCCCCCAGTGGACTCAATAACCCCCCAACCGACTCAATGGCCCCCAATGGCCCCCAATGGACTCAATGGACACAAAGGGCCCCCAATGGACCCAAGAGGACCCCAATGGACTCAATGGTCCCCAATGGCCCCAAGAGGACCCCAATGGACCCAATGGTCCCCAATGGCCCCCAACGGACTCAACGGCCCCCCAATGGATTCAATGACCCTCAACAGACCCAACGGCCCCCAACGGACTCAATGGCACCCAACAGACTCAATGCCTCCCCAACGGACTCAATGCCCCCCCAATGGACACAATGGCCCCCAATGGACTCAATGGACACAAAGGGCCCCCAATGGACCCAAGAGGACCCCAATGGACTCAATGGTCCCCAATGGCCCCCAACGGACTCAACGGCCCCCCAATGGATTCAATGACCCCCAACAGACTCAACGGCCCCCAACGGACTCAACGGCCCCCCAATGGACTCAACGACCCCCAACAGACTCAATGGCCCCCAATGGACTCAATGCCCCCCCAATGGACTCAATAACCCCCCAACCGACTCAATGGCCCCCAATGGCCCCAAGAGGACCCCAATGGACTCAATGGTCCCCAACGGCCCCCAACGGACTCAACGGCCCCCCAATGGATTCAATGACCCCCAACAGACTCAATGGCCCCCAATGGACTCAACGGCCCCCAACGGCCTCAACAGCCCCCCAAGTGGGACCCACCTCCATGTGCTCGATGTGGCGGAGGTGGCTGTTCTTGGTGGTGAGGAGGAGGGCTCGGGCCTCGTCCAGCTGGGTCTTCACCTGCAGGCTCTCGTGGTAGAGCAGCGAGAACTGGGACTGGAGCACCTTGTACTCCAGCGTCTCCTTGACGGCCTCCTCGGGCAGCGAGCGCAGCGCCACCTGCGGGACACGCGTGGGACACGCGTGGGACACGCGTGGGACACGCGTGGGACACGCGTACGGGGTGCGTGGTCGTGGGTGGTCATAGGTGTTGCGTGTTCATATGTGTTGCATGTTCATACGTGTGTGTTACACGCGTGTTCAGGTGTTACGCGTCGTGTTACACGTTACACGCGTGCTCGTACGCATGAGTTACCGATGCGTTAACGTGTGTTCGTGTTGCGTATGTTACAGGTGCGTTACATGCATCCTCGTGTTGCATACGTGTATTGCATGTTACATACATGAAACGCGTTACATTTTACCTGCGCGTTCCTACGTGTTACGGGTGTGCGCATGTGAAGCGTGTTCATGTGTTATGCATTGCGTATTACATGTTACACACGTGCTTACATGCATGTTATATGATTTACCGATGTGTTGTGTGTTCATGTTACAGATGTGTTATGTGTGTCCTCACGTGTTACATACATGTGCGTTCATATGTATTACATGTTACATACATGTAACGCGTTACATTTCACCTGCACGTTCCTACGTGTTACGGGTGTGCGAAGGTGATGCGTGTTCATACGTGTTGCATGTTCATACGTGTTGCACGTTCATAGGTGTTTGTGTTACACACGTGATCATGTGTTATGCATCACGTTACACATCTGCCCCATTACCTCCTTTATCCCCATTACCTCCATTACCCCCATCACCCCCATTAACCCATCACCCCATTGACCCCCATTACCCCATTGACCCCCATTACCCCATCACCCCCATTACCCCATTGACCCCCATTACCCCCATCACCCCATTACCCCCATCACCCCATTACCCCCATCACCCCCATTACCCCATTGACCCCCATTGCCCCCATCACCCCCATTACCCCCATCACCCCATTGACCCCCATTACACCCATCACCCCATTACCCCCATCACCCCCATTACCCCATTGACCCCCATCACCCCCATCACCCCATTACCCCCATCACCCCATTACCCCCATCACCCCCATCACCCCATTACCCCCATCACCCCATTGACCCCCATTACCCCATCACCCCCATTACCCCCATTGACCCCCATTACCCCCATCACCCCATTGACCCCCATCACCCCATTGACCCCCATCACCCCCATTACCTTGAGGCGCTCGTGCCCCCTCACGGCCTGCTGCAGCTCCTGCTGCAGCTTCTCCAGCTCGGCCATGCGGCTGTTGGCCAGCTCCTGGTTCCCCTCCAGCTCCGCGTTCAGCATCTCAAACTGCCCCATAACCAGGGGGTCACCCCATAGCACTGACCCCCATTGCCCCCCCATAACCCCCCCATTACACCCATTGCCCCCCATAACACCCCATTGCCCCCCATTACCCCCCATTGCCCCCCCATTACACCCATTGCCCCCCATTGCACCCCGTTGCCCCCCTCCCACCCAGCCCCATAGATTCCCCCCCCCCATACCTTTTGCATGCTGAGGGTGATTTGTCCCCCCTGGAAGCCTCCGGAGCTGGCAGAGCCGTAGGAGCCGGAGGTCAGCTGGGGACAGTGGGGAGATGGGGGTCAATGGGGGTAATGGGGTTAATGAGGGGAATGGGGTAATGGGGGTAAGGGATTCAATGGGGAGCAATGGGGGTCAATGGGGGGGAATGGGGTCAATGGGGGTCAATGGAGGTAATGGGGGGCAATGGGGAGCAATGGGGAGCAATGGGGCAATGGGCAACACAATGGTTGCTATGGCAACGCAATGGATGCTATGGGGACGCAATGGTTGCTATGGGGACGCAATGGTTGCTATGGCAATGCAATGGATGCTATGGGGACGCAATGGTTGCTATGGTGATGCAATGGATGCTATGGGGACGCAATGGTTGCTATGGGGACGCAATGGATGCTATGGGGACGCAATGGTTGCTATGGGGACGCAATGGATGCTATGGGGACGCAATGGTTGCTATGGGGCCGCAATGGATGCTATGGGGAATGCAATGGTTGCTATGGCGACGCCATGGTTGCTATGGGGACGCAATGGATGCTATGGGGACGCAATGGTTGCTATGGAGACGCAATGGTTGCTATGGCGACACAATGGATGCTATGGGGACGCAATGGTTATTATGGGGACGCAATGGATGCTATGGTGATGCAATAGTTGCTATGGCAACACAATGGATGCTATGGGGACGCAATGGTTGCGATGGGGACGCAATGGTTGCTATGGGGATGCAATGGTTGCTATGGGGACGCAATGGATGCTATGGGGATGCAATGGGTGCTATGGCAACACAATGGCTGCTATGGTGATGAATCGGTTGCTATGGTAACACAACGGACTCGATGCTGATGCAATGGTCGCTATGGTAACGAAACGGAGGCTATAGTGACACAATGGTTGCTATGGTGACGCAATAGATGCTACAGGGATTCAATGGATGCTATGGGGACGCAATGGTTGCTATGGGAACACGTTGCTATGACAATACATTGGATGCTATGTGGTTATGCAGGCACAACGGTTGCTATGGCAACACAATGGATGCTATGGGGAACGCAACAGTTGCTATGGTAACGCAGTAGATGCTATGGGGATTTAACGGTTGCTATGGTGACACAATGGATGCTATCGGGATAGTGGTTGCTATGGTGATGCAATGGAGGCTATGGGGATGCAGTAGTTGTTACGGTGACCCAATGGTTGCTATGGTGACGCAATGGATGCTATATGGATGCAATGGTTGCTATGGCAACACAATGGATGCTATGAGGATGCTGCAGTTGCTGTGTGGACACAACGGTTGCTATGGGGACACAATGGTTCCTAAGCGGAAACAATGGTTGCTATGGCTATGCAATGGTTGCTATGGTGATGCAGTGGTTGCTATGGTGATGCAGTGGTTGCTATGGTGATGCAATGGTTGCTATGGTAACACTATGGTTGCTATGGGGATGCAATGGTGGCTATAGTGATGCAACAGATGCTATAGGGATGCAATGCTTGCTATGGGGCCGCAATGGATGCTATGGTGATGCAATGGTTGCTATGGTAACACAACGGATGCTACAGTGATGCAACGGTGGCCATAGTGACGCAATGGATGCTATAGGGATGCAATGGTTGCTATGGTGATGCAATGGTTGCTATGGTAACACTATGGATGCTACAGTGATGCAACGGTGGCTATGGCAACGCAATGGATGCTATAGGGATACAGTGCTTGCTATGGGGCCGCAATGGATGCTATGGGGATGCAAT
This sequence comes from Pezoporus flaviventris, assembly GCF_033815535.1. Taxonomy (NCBI): domain Eukaryota; kingdom Metazoa; phylum Chordata; class Aves; order Psittaciformes; family Psittacidae; genus Pezoporus; species Pezoporus flaviventris. The sequence continues at coordinate 4,623 of NW_026892765.1, read as the reverse complement.
GGATGCTATGGGGATGCAATGGTTGCTATGGTAACACAACGGATGCTACGGTGATGCAACTGTGGCTATGGCAACGCAACGGATGCTATAGGGATGCAACGCTTGCTATGGGGACGCAATGCTTGCTATGGGGATGCAATGGTTGCTATGGTGATGCAATGGTTGCTATGGTAACACAATGGACGCTATAGGGATGCAATGCTTGCTATGGGGCCGCAATGGATGCTATGGGGATGCAATGGTTGCTATGGTAACACAACAGATGCTACGGTGATGCAATGGTGGCTATGGCAACGCAACGGATGCTATAGGGATGCAACGCTTGCTATGGGGCCGCAATGGATGCTATGGGGATGCAATGGTTGCTATGGTGATGCAATGGTTGCTATGGTAACACAATGGATGCTATAGGGATGCAATGCTTGCTATGGGGCCGCAATGGATGCTATGGTGATGCAATGGTTGCTATGGTAACACAACGGATGCTACGGTGATGCAACGGTGGCTATGGCAACGCAATGGATGCTATAGGGATGCAATGCTTGCTATGGGGCCGCAATGGATGCTATGGGGACGCAATGGTTGCTATGGTAACACAATGGATGCTATAGGGATGCAATGCTTGCTATGGGGCCGCAATGGATGCTATGGGGATGCAATGGTTGCTATGGTAACACTATGGATGCTACGGTGATGCAACTGTGGCTATGGCAATGCAACGGATGCTATAGGGATGCAATGCTTGCTATGGGGCCGCAATGGATGCTATGGGGATGCAATGGTTGCTATGGTGATGCAATGGTTGCTATGGTAACACAATGGATGCTATAGGGATGCAATGCTTGCTCTGGGGCCGCAATGGATGCTATGGGGATGCAATGGTTGCTATGGTAACACAACGGATGCTACAGTGATGCAACGGTGGCTATGGCAACGCAACGGATGCTATAGGGATGCAACGCTTGCTATGGGGCCGAAATGGATGCTATGGGGATGCAATGGTTGCTATGGTGATGCAATGGTTGCTATGGTAACACAATGGATGCTATAGGGATGCAATGCTTGCTATGGGGCCGCAATGGATGCTATGGGGATGCAATGGTTGCTATGGTAACACAACGGATGCTACGGTGATGCAACTGTGGCTATGGCAACGCAACGGATGCTATAGGGATGCAATGCTTGCTATGGGGCCGCAATGGATGCTATGGGGCCGCAATGGATGCTATGGGGATGCAATGGTTGCTATGGTAACACAATGGATGCTATAGGGATGCAATGCTTGCGATGGGGCCGCAATGGATGCTATGGGGATGCAATGGTTGCTATGGTAACACAACGGATGCTACAGTGATGCAACGGTGGCTATGGCAACGCAACGGATGCTATAGGGATGCAACGCTTGCTATGGGGCCAAAATGGATGCTATGGGGACGCAATGGTTGCTATGGTAACACAATGGATGCTATAGGGATGCAATGCTTGCTATGGGGCCGCAATGGATGCTATGGGGATGCAATGCTTGCTATGGGGATGCAATGGATGCTATGGGGATGCAATGGTTGCTATGGTAACACAATGGATGCTATAGGGATGCAACGCTTGCTATGGGGCCGCAATGGATGCTATGGGGCCGCAATGGATGCTATGGGGATGCAATGCTTGCTATGGGGATGCAATGGTTGCTATGGTAACACAACGGATGCTATGGTGATGCAACGGTGGCTATGGCAACGCAATGGATGCTATAGGGATGCAATGCTTGCTATGGGGCCGCAACGGATGCCATGGGGAGCCGACGCTTGCTATGGGGCCGCAATGGGGCCAGGCTTCACCTGCTCCAGGGCCTCGGCCAGGCGGCGGTCGAGGCGGCCCTCGCGCTTGCGCAGCTTGGCGCTGTCCCACTGCAGCCCCTCCAGCGTCGTCCCCATCTCCAACACCTTGGTCTCGGCCGACGTGGCCTTGTCCTGGAGCTCAGCCAGCTGGGGGCAGCAGGGGGATAGCATGGGGATACCCATAGGGATACCCATAGGGATACCCATAGGGATATTCATGGGGATACCATAGGGATACCCATAGGGATACCCATAGGGATACCCATAGGGATACCCATGGGGATATCATGGGGACAGCATGGGGATACCCATAGGGATATCATGGGGACAGCATGGGGATACCATGGGGATACCCATAGGGATACCCATAGGGATATTCATAGGGATACCCATAGGGATACCCATAGGGATATCATGGGGATACCATGGGGACAGCATGGGGATACCCATAGGGATACCATGGGGATAGCGTGGGGACAGCATAGGGATACCCATAGGGATACCCATAGGGATACCCATGGGGATACCCATAGGGATATCATGGGGACAGCATGGGGATACCCATGGGGATACCCATAGGGATATCATGGGGACAGCATGGGGATACCATGGGGATACCATGGGGATACCCATAGGGATACCCATAGGAATATTCATAGGGATACCATGGGGATACCCATAGGGACACCATGGGGATACCACAGGGACACTTAGTGCCCCCATCACCCCATTTTCCCCACTGCCCCCCATTGAGCCCCACTGCCCCCCATTGAGCCCCACTGCCCCCCATTGAGCCCCACTGCCCCCCATTGAGCCCCATTGAGCCCCATTACCTCCAGGGACTCCCGGTGATGCTTCTCCTGCAGCTGCAGGGTCAGGTCCTGCAGCCTCCGGTGCTCCCGCAGCAGCTCCCGCAGCAGCACCCGGCCTGGCTCTGGCAGTTCAGCTGGGGGGGGGGCAGCACCCATTGGTACCCAATGGGATCCCAATGGCACCCAATGGTACCCAAAGGTATCCCAATGACACCCATTGGTACCCAATGGGATCCCAATGGCACCCAATGGTACCCCAATGGCACCAAAGGTATCCCAAAGGCACCCATTGGTACCTAAGGGGATCCCAATGGCACCCAAAGGTATCCCAATGACACCCATTGGTACCCAATGGTATCCCAATGGCACCCATTGGTATCCCAATGGCAGCCATTGGTACCCAACGGTATCCCAATGGCACCCATTGGTACCCAATGGGATCCCAATGGCACCCAATGGTACCCAAAGGTATCCCAATGACACCCATTGGTACCCAATGGGATCGCAATGGCACCCAAAGGTATCCCAATGGCACCCACTGGTACCCAATGGGATCCCAATGGCACCCAATGGTATCCCAATGGCACCTACTGGTACCCAATGGTATCCCAATGGCATCCAAAGGTATCCCAATGGCACCCATTGGTATCCCAATGGCACCCATTGGTACCCAATGGTATCCCAATGACACCCATCGGTACCCAAAAGTATCCCAAAGGCACCCACTGGTATCCCAATGGCACCCAATAGTATCCCAATGGCATCCATTGGCACCCAAAGGTATCCCAATGGCACCCATTGGTAAGCAATGGCACCCAAACGTACCCCAATGGCACCCACTGGTATCCAATGGGATCCCAATGGCACCCAATGGTATCCCAATGGCACCTACTGGCACCCATTGGTATCCCAATGGCACCCAAAGGTATCCCAATGGCAGCCATTGGTACCCAATGGTATCCCAATGACACCCATTGGTACCCAAAAGTATCCCAAAGGCACCCACTGGTATCCCAATGGCACCCAATAGTATCCCAATGGCATCCATTGGCACCCAAAGGTATCCCAATGGCACCCAAACGTACCCCAATGGCACCCACTGGTACCCAATGGGATCCCAATGGCACCCAAATGTATCCCAATGACACCCACTGGCACCCAGTGGTATCCCAATGGCACCCATTAGCACCTACTGGTATCCCAATGGCACCTATGGGAACCCTATGGCACCCCATTCCCTCTCATAACCACATCCCCCCCCCAAAATAACCCCATTCCTCCCCATTCCCCCCCATAAAAACCCCATTCCCACCCATTCCACCCCCACTCCAACCCATAATAACCCCATTTCCCCCACATAACCCCATTCCCCCATAATAAACCCATTCCTTCCCATTCCAACCATAATAACCCCATTTCCACCGCAAAACCCCATTCCCCAATAAACCATTCCCCCCAATCCACCCCATAACCCCCCATTCCCCCCATAACCCCATTCCCCCCCAATTCCATCCCATAATATCCCCATTCCCCCCCAATCCCACCCCATTCCCCCCCATTCCCAACCCATAATAACCCCCCATTCCCATCCCATAATATCCCATTCCCCCCCATTCCCATCCCATAATAACCCCCCATTTCCATCCCATAATATCCCCATTCCCCCCCCATTCCCATCCCATAATAACCCCCATTCCCATCCCATAATAACCCCCCATTCCCATCCCATAACCCCCCATTCCCCCCCATTCCCATCCCATAATAACCCCCCATTCCCATCCCATAACCCCCCATTCCCCCCCATTCCCATCCCATAATAACCCCCCATTCCCATCCCATAATATCCCCATTCCCCCCCCAATCCCACCCCATTCCCATAATAACCCTCCATTCCCCATCCCATAATATCCCCATTCCCCCCCATTCCCCCCCCCATAATAACCCCCCATTCCCATCCCATAACCCCCCATTCCCCA